>NC_133461.1:5127500-5235000 GCF_048565385.1 Saimiri boliviensis | reverse complement strand
CTTCATTTGTCAGTGATTTGCCCTATCACTGATAACTTTTATGCCATTTGTCAGGTTATTGTTTCAGGATCAAAATAATTAGGACTATTATTTGTAACTCAAACATAGCTTGTTAACAGCCAGATTCATTCTGGCTGTTATTCATTCATTCAAAATAATTTTTTTTTTAAACTCTACTAATGTTTCAAAGGGTCTTCCATAAATTTAAAGTAGTCCTACATGTTTCGGCTCTTTGTTAGGTTTTGTTTCCTTTCGTTGTTTTATGAAAACAAGTTGGAAAATAAGCAGTCCATACTCCATTATATTCTATAATTTTTTGAATATTTTGAAATAATATAATGATCATTAGTGCTTATGAATTTTTGCCTTGATCAATTATTAACTAATTAAAATATTTTTTTTCTTGAGTATGATTAATGATTATATACCTGAAAAACGTAAAACATTCAGTTTGCCATATTCCCTTGTCAAAGTATATGGGATTAATTTTATAAATCAGCATATGTGAGATTAATTTTATAAGGCTTCGTTTATATTTTTCTTCCATTATCAATGTGTTTTCATGGAAAGCTAGACTTACTGTTTATATTTTATATATACTTAGAGTATCACAAATGTGGGCCATGAAGATGTCAATGTAATGGTATTAGTGAAACTGGTTGAAATAGAATGTTCCCTCAAATCTTTTGTTGGATATTTAAGTTTTAATTTTGTATTTTCTCTTACAGGTATATTCAATTATATCCTGAAAATGAAAGACAGTTAATTATGTTATAGCTATCTATCTATCCAACCCATAATTCAAATGCACTTTGGTATTTTGATCAGAATTTCACACCAGCAGATGCATGTAGAGGTCTCTTGGTTGGTTTGCATTTGATTCTAGTGACAGCAGTGTGGTATATAGAAACCAGGACTAGTTTATGAACTTCCTATGGAAGAATGTCCTGTAGTGTCAGTGGACACCTATAACCTCTGTTAGTTGCCTCTGAAAATGATGCTACTCATTGTCAACATGACAGAAGGAGAGAGTGAATTACTCTATATGAACAATAAACATTCCAGAAATCATCAAAGTACATAGGCCCTTCACAATGTTCTGTTAGCACATGATCTTGCTAGAAGACATTGTTCTTCCTTAAAAAAAAAAAAAAAAAAAAAAAAAAAAAAAAAAAAAAAAAAAAAATCTTTTCCTTTTTATTTTATGTCAGAAATCCTAAAAAAAAAAAATCCTTTCCTTAAAAAAAAAAACCAACAAACATGAGTACAAAGAATAAAATAAATAGAATTGCACATCTTTTCACTGAAAGCCACTCACTGTTAGCTTTCTGTAATGTCCCTCAATGAACATCTCTCAATTCTCATATATATGTATAAATATACACATAGTTATACTACATACAAATAGGTTTACAGAATGTTCAACTTGCCTTTAGTCTGTATGTTATGGACATTATTCCTTGTCAATTTGTAAATGTGAGTTTACATAATTTTAATGGCCTTTTAACCTATTGTTTATGTGAATCATGATGTTACTAGTTAATAGACCTGGTATGTTTTTACTCTGTTAACAATGTTATATATACATTTTTCCTGGTGACTCTTTCCCTGGTGTAAATTCTACACTTTGAACTGTTGTGGAAAAGGCATTTTTATTTTATTGCCGATGTTCAGTCTTCCACTGAATGCTCACAACCAACAATGTGTGGTAGCTGTTTTGTTGTGTATAGTGGAGGGAGGGAGAAAATATTACATTAAAATAACTCCTAATCTTATGTAGCAAAGTAAGATTTCAGAGAAATTTCTAATTTGCTTTGCTTCAGGTCAGTTCAAAAATTTTTCTCTTACTCTTTCTTTTTGTTAACAATTCTTTGATAGAAAATTTTGTGAAATATTTTAGGTGTTTGAAGTGACAAATAGTGATTATCCAGTGAAGAAAACAATAATACTTAATACATTTAAATTGAATATTTTTATGTCTAGTAGTTTTAATATTTATGCATGCTTTATAGAGCTTTTGATGTTCCAGGGAAACTGTAATAATTAAGTTTGCAATACATTGTCACGTTAGGATTAATGATAAATATGGTAGTCTCTGTTCTGACATTAAGCTAGCAATCAGCCAACCAATGGAAGGATTTTTTTTTTTCTTAACTTTGCCAGTGTGTAGGAATTTCAAAGTATCTCAGACCATGAAGCATTCAAAAGTTATAATTTTGGAATGGTTATGATGATACATTTCTTTTTTTAGATAATTATATTGAGACTGATTCTGGCTGTTCCAGGGTGGTAGCTGATGAGACTAAACAGCATTACCACCCCGTTAGCCAGCTTTGTTACCCCTCAAAGTCAGGAGAAAGCTCTGTAGCAGCCACGCATTTAAATGTGCCACTCAGTTCTGAGCTAACTGGAGTGAGGGGAAGGCCTCCTTGCTCCCGTGCTGTTGGGGAAATGGATTTGGGGCTCACATCAGCACCGTGGTGGTTGTGGATTTGTTCTTCTTGGTACTTTTTTTTAATCCTCTAAAGGGTTACCCCCTTGGCCCAGCCCTCTGGTTCTTTGGGGTGCTGGTTCTGGTCCCGTCATGGGTAATGAGACCTTGGATACTTTCTATTTTTTGAGAAAAAGGACCTGGTTATCAGCGGGCATCTAGACTCTGTCTGTGGGATTTTTCTTTATAAACTGCTGAAAATGACAAAACTCACTGTGCGTTGTTGAGGATGCATAGTGTTTATTTTTAGGGGAGGAATATTTTCTTCATACATTTTAGTAATTTTAGTTGATTTTCTGTAATGCATTATGTGGCTTCTCTGATAACTTAGTAAATTTTATTAAAGAATTCAAAAAGGCAGATTTTAAAGAATGGATCAGTCTTACCAGAAAACATATAAGCTTATTCTGATTGTGTATGAAAGAGAAAGTTTAGTATTTCTAGTTTGGTCACATTTATATGTTTTATGAACCAGGGAAGCTGTGTTGTGTTACCTTGGGTCCGTGTGTCAGCTGTGAATGACAGAGATAATGTGGTTTTTATCAATATTAATACTTTCTGGAGCATGGTTTCAAAAAGGTCAGGAATGACGGAGCGAAAAATTTTCACGAGAATGCTTTATAACGTGCCTTGAAAACATGAAGCAATTTAACAAACTTGATTGTCCTTGGCTTCAGAGTAAAGGTTGCATATCGAAAGCGCAGGACGTTGCCAGGAATACTGAGCAACAGGAAAGCGTCGCGTGCCTCTAAAGCCCGAAGTCTTTGTGAGCACTTTCAGTAACTGATGGAACCGGCAGTGGGAGGATTGACTGAGGACTTATTTTAGTTGAAGTTGGACATATTTCATCATTTTTTTTCCCTTTTATCTATGTACTTCTTTGCACACTTCATTTGTGTGATGTAAATCCTCACACAAACGTAGACCAGTCTAATGATTTTCTGGAAGGAACTATTATTTAAAAAATTGAGTACTCAGTTTTATAAAATTGCCATCATCAATGAGTTAAAACAAAAAAACCCTTCATGGTTCAGGGTTGGCCATTTTTATTTAAAGCTGACTGTCCAATCAAAGTTTTTGTAAGTGTGCCATGTGACAAATGTATGGCATATTCAATAAAGAATATATTAATTATTCTAATTAACAAGTGACTTCAGAAAAGTCTTATGTTAATCAGCACACGGACCTTGGTTATTTGTACCCTTTTGGAAAATTTTCACACTCAGATGCAAAGGTATCAGGCTAAACACATTGCTTTGTTTGTACATGGAGAGGATATTCATCACAGTAATACTGTACGTCTAAGAAAAGAGAAAATAATTAAAATGCTGATTACTATAGTCAGTCTCTAAAACATCTGATTATTTGTATTTCATATGTGCTCACATTTCTGAAAAGTTAGCTTTTGTACCACAACCTACTATGATTATCTGATATTCTCCGGAAGGTTAGCCGAGTTGTTTCCTATATTACTTAGGAAAAAATTTCTTTTCACAATTGAAAATGTCAGCATCAATTTAAAGTAACACTAAGCATGTGCTTGCTTTCTGAATATTATCCTCCTCCACCTTCTTCCAACCACCCTGCCGAGGATCTGGCTGTGACAGTTTGATTAGATCATCAATCCTCACTGTTAACAGCACTTTTCCTGAACACCTGGGCTGCCAGGTCACATCTGAATTCAGCTACCGTTGTTTCAGTGACCTGACGTGCATTCACCATAGCAATTTACATTATGTGCACAAATTAAAAGTTACCTTATAACAACAGTTTACTTTAAAAAATGACCTCTTTTTTCCTTCTCTGTTAAAGTTCTGCTGTGTTACAGGAGGTGCATTTTTGTATGATGAAAGACTATTTTAGAACATAGTCACCCACCTTGATGGAGCTGCTGCCTTTTTCTTTTTACTTGGGCTTTTGTTTCAGAATTTCTATAATGAAAATAATGTCTTTCATCTTAGTCTTGTGCTACCTAAAAATCTTCTTTGATTGCATTTTTAAGGTTTGATTACATTTCCGGTTTAAGCCTAAATAAATAATTGATTTTCTCATATATTGCTGAAAATCTTTTTGCTTTCTGCTTCTAAGTTCTCCAGTTGAACTGTCACAATAGTCTGATTTACCTTTTTCTATTTATAGTTGTAGTGATAAAGTTAAATGCCTGCTTACATTTTCAATGCAAATTGTTAAGTAGCAGACTGCAACATAAGCATACTGTTAAATCTAGCATTATCTGTTTTTTTTTGATACCATAATTAGCTTTTGTTTTCCCTATAAACTTTTATTTTCATAATGAGAAGAGTAAAAATATAAGAATATCATCAATATTTTTATGATACTTTGGAGTAGAAACCTGACTTCTATTAAACTCAACCGAAGTTTTCCTGTTGCTGTTTGATCATTGTTAGGTGAGAATGAGAACAGTGTAATAAAAGGTCTCCACCTAGTATAGGTAGAGGCAGAGAAGAGTCAATATAAATTATATCTGCAATTTTAACTGGAAATTACTATAATGTTTTGAAGTTATTAATTGTTCATTGTTTTAAGACACATTTGAGCATTGTGCAACGAAATGAAGGTGGTATGTTGTGTGAGAAAATTCAGGTATTCCTACTTGATTTCTTGACTTTTCTTCCTCTTCATTCTGTCTTGTTTAATGGAAGAGCTTATGGTTGTATACACTACAGACTTAATTTCTAATACATTTTTTTCTTAGTGATGTAACTCTTTTTCTTAAAAATTACCTTGAGTTTTTAAATGATATATCCTTATGCACTAGAACTTGGGAAGATATCTTTAAATAATATAAAATATTCACAATTAAGATTATACTTTGTGGAACTCCAAGCCAACACGTGTGCACTTAGGTTTTCTGCCAAATCCAAATCAGTGGCTGGATGGGGCAGGACCTGCTTTGACCGCAGGCCCACACCTTGCTGTGCCTCTTGCTTAGGGTTACTTAGGTTTTCATTAGCATGGCTAATGTTGGTTACGAAAATCTTTATCTTATCTCAGAAAGTCTGTGACAGTTTTAAACTCCCAAGCTTTTGACGGTGGCACAGTGGGATATGGAAGTTCATTCAGTTGATCACAGTCAACCTAGTTTTAATTCACCGATCTCTGCTTTAGCCTATGCCAGTTGGGGGCTTCTAGGACGACGACTGGAGCTGAGTTCCAGTTAGTCCCTAAGTAGCTTTGTTTCCATGGACACAGCTTTTTGACTCTCAGAGCCTTAGTTTCATTATCTGGAAAGCAAATATGATAAGATGTGGGCTGTTGTGAGGATCAAATAAGATGATAAATGGAAAGTACTGTAAGGGAAATAAAATGACAACGTGTCACAGTGGATAAAGCTCCAGCAGAGGATGATTAAAATCCAGTACCTGAGTTTAAATCCTGTCACTGCCATTTTATTAACTGATGCAATTTGTCCAAGTTACTTAACCTCTGAAACTCAGTTTACTCAACTAAAAATATAACGAATAATGCCTCCTTTAGAAAAATTCTCATAAGGAGTAAATAGAGTGAGACTGAGTAAGTGTCCCAGAAGAGTGCTTGACATGTAGAAGGTATTCTAGGACTATGAGTCACCTTTACCTAACACCTATGATTAATTTAGCAAAAATTTTCTCAGGCGTGGTTTTAGGTTCTGAGAATGGAGTGGTGAGCAAAATAAACACTTCTTACCCATGGAGCTTACACTGTTATGGCAGAATTGGAAAGTAAGTGAAGAAGCACATAAATAATTTCAGAAAGCAGTAGGTGCCATGAAGATAATGAGAGGAAGTGGCAGGTGACAGTAGATAGCCTGTTTATGGAAGGTACCACCGAAGCCTTTTTAAGGCTTTTTAGGCAGATAAGTCTGCCTTATTTGCAAGAAATAATACAGGGAGAGCCCATGTAATCTGAGGCTGATTGAGTAGGAATGTGAATGATGAGACAGGAGGTATTAACGAGTATTCCAGGTGGAGGGGGTAGAAAGCACTGTGAAATTGAAGTAGGCACCGAACGTGGTGCGCATTTACTAAAGGAGGGTCCCAGGGCTGTAGCACACATGCAGGCCAGCTTTGTGAAGACACCAGCAGGGGCCTGAGAGTCATGGAGGTGGTCTTCCTTGTGCTTGGATATTTATTCATGGGAAGGTTTTCATAGGGCAAGCAAGACTCTGAAGAGTCACACTATTTATGCTGTAGTATGGTGCGCAGGTTCCCCTGTGATCATATTTCAAACTTCTGTTTCCCCGCCCCAATTGTTGGCAACTGAATATTTTTATCCTAAGTATAGATAGTTGGACAGGATGTAATTACAAGTGTAGAGTAAAAATCGACATGGTAAAGTAATATTTGTACCACTTTAAAATGTATCCAGGAGAATGTTAATACTGTGATAATTTGATACTCACCATCCATTCATTTAAAAGTACACTTCTTCTTTAAGTGTCAGAAAATTTGTTTTTTTTCTTGGACTCATGTCTCTTATTTCCAGCACAGATTTTATTGTATTTGTCTGTGAAAGTATTTTAATGATCGTCTTAACATTTCTGGGTGTCAGTATGCACACACAGACACATTCATTGACGAGGTTTTTTTATCGTTTTAGTTTTAAAAAATAAAAGATGTGGTCTTACTATGTTTAGCCTAGGCTGGTCTTGATCTCCTGGGTCCCTCACCTCAGCCGCTCAAAGAGCTGGGATTACACTAGTATGCCATATTACCTAGCATTTTTTATATTTTAGTATCTTTGGTCATAAAGCTCTAAGTGTTAAAAATATATAGAAAGGATTATTATAATTACTGCTAAAACATTGATTGAAACAACAAAGTCTATAAAGAGTTTGATAATTATTAAACATAAAATGTGTAATGTCATTGGAATTGAATGATTGAGACACAGATTTTAAAATTTCAATTTTTGTGTCTATGGATGAAACTATTTCTAGAATAAGACAAAGTCTAATGGAAAATAATAGTCAATGTAAATGTTACTGAGATACTGTCATTGTGGGGCTTACAAATAGAGTTCTAATGATTATTAGCTATATTGCTTATGCTGTATATATGGTTATGTATTGTATATGTTACGGTAGAATCAATTACATTTTTTAACATTAATCTAATTCTAATGAGTATATGGTTGGAATGAATAAATAAGCAGAGAAGTGATTGTTGAGTGGCACCAAGCAGATAGACATGTGACTTTAGTCAAAATGGATGGTACCCAATAAAAAAAGCTAATGATAAGGTTCCTCTTTGAAGAAAATAAGAACAGTAAATTATCTCTGAGACATGTTTCTTTTATGATGTAATATTGTTGTAAGGGAAGTAAGCGTAGAATTTTTCACCTCTTCCTCCTCTAAATCATAAACAATGTGGAGCTAGCACAGACCGAACCATGAGCAAATAAGAATGCTGTTTTTGTTACCTCACATAATCAAACTGCAGATAGGGTGTGATTTATATCAAGTTATTTCCCAGGATTCTTTTAGGAAAAAACCAGCAAAATGTCAGGTAATCCCACTCTTAAATCCAGCATGCATCTTTGCCATGAGTTTTTATACAAAAGAGAAATGAAACTCTGCTCTCTTTAGTATTTCTTGCCTCTTCTTTTACACTGCTCTTATTTAGAAGTGATACCCCTGGTTGATAATTGTTTGGGGTTCACAAGACAAAAACTTTTTAAGCAAAAGTTAATGTCACTTTCAGTATCCCATTTGCAGTATACCTGAATTTAGAACATCTGAATTTGGGCCAAGTGCCCTGTGCCTAATATGTTTTCTCTTTATTGAAATATGTGCAAGCTAGGAAAGCACGCAGTGAAATCTCTAGGTTTCAGTTTATGGCTCCTTGATTTTGAAAAAGGCTTTTCTTATTATGATAGTTTCTTTGGTGCCCCAGTGATTTTTATCACTTTGGAGCAAGGTAGCGAGTGGATGAGAAGAGTGTGCCTTTCTTTTGTTAAGTGAGAGAAAGGCAGTTATGAGTTAAATAGGTGGTGAAGAGGAACTGGCATGTGGTTCTACTTCAAGAGCTTGTTAGGCTTACGGATAAAACAAAAGACTATTAATGGAGTCTAGATCAGGAATTGGTAATTTTAAACAGTTGTTGCGTATGTACCTTTTGTACATACATATGAAGTCTCCACGTACCATTAGAGTGTCTGGAGTTCTAAGCTGAAAGGTCATGGCATGGAGAAGAAGTGAAAGGAGTTAGTTCAAATGAGAGGTGACTGTAGTTAGGACCACAGCGATGGGAGTAGTCAGATTTCTGATGAATTTTGAAGGCAAAGCTGATGGCACTTGCTGAAGGATGGATTGTATGTGAGATGTAAATCAACAGGAATCCGGTGGGCATGATGGTGCCTTTAACTGAGATGCAAAAGACTGTGAGAGGAACTCATTTTGAGCAGTCTTTGCTAATCGAGAGATAGATTTGAAGTAGTTTCAGACATTCAAGTGGCAATGTTGAGCTGGAAGTTGTATGTGTAATTGAAGAAGTGAAGGTAGAGGGCAGGGGTGAAGGTAGAGTCCTCCACTGCGATCAGAAGCACTGAAACTAGTGGGAAAGGGAAAAGAGATGAGGACCAGCCTTCTGGAGCTCTAGCGATCAGGAAGATGAAGAGGGTGCTGCAGGGGCCTGGAGAGGGCAGGCTGTTAAGGAAAACAGTTTGTGTGGATACCTTAAAGCTGAGTGCCAAAAGTTTTAGATTTAGGCGTCAAAAGTGATGCACCTTTTTAAAAAATTATTATTAGTAATTATTCCACTTGATAAACTGAATGCTCATTTTAGGATTCTGCTGTGAAATGCATGTGTGTTTTAAAGCTTAGTGACATTATGTAGTCATGTCTTGTTCTTGATCTTAAACTGTTAGAGAAAAGAATAAATAATGTGATTTGGTAAAATCCTCTGTTTCCACTCAAGTCATCAGTCAGATGAGGCATGATCACAGTTTTATTTGTTCCTAGTAGTTTTCGTTTTAACTTTTTCAACTTCTGTTATTCTCTGTTCTCTGTAGTTTTGACAGTCCCTTTGTCTGTTGCCTCATCATTATTTTTAAAATTTCGTTGAACTTAATCTTTGCCTATTAGTCCTTTAACTTCGTTTTAGGAAGCGTTTATCCTTGCCATTGTCCTTGCGTGAAGTAGCATGGCAGGCTGAGAGCTGTTTCAGACAGTTCTGTATTTGTGTCTTAGCTCTTCCACTTAGGAATTGTGAGATGTTTGGCAGTAGCTTTGAGTTTTTGTGTGTGAAAGGAAACAATGTTTATCTGAGTAGGTTGTGAAATTTGAATGAGATACGAATTCTATAATGCACAGCACGCAAACTCCTTAGCACATTGCTTACAAGGACTTTACTCTGCTTCACATACGCCATCTTCAATGTAATCTCCCTCTACACCCAGACAGAACAGCCAGAATTTCATTTTCCCACATTACATTTTTTCAAGATAACCTATAATTCCTTTGAAGGTAGTAACATCCCTTTTTTCCACCCCTTCTGCTTTTATGATTTTTGTCTTTGGTTTTTAACACGTTGATCATAATGTGTAGAGAGAGAGTGAGAGAGAAAGAGAGTGTGTGTTAGTGTGTGTGTGTGTGTTTGTGTGTGTTCATGTCTGTGTGCGCGCGTGTGTGCGCGTGCGCATTCTATGAGGTTTGATTAGCTTCTTGAATGTAGGAGTTGTATTTCTGCAGTTCTGAGACGTCCCTGCACTGCCTCTCTCCCTACTGCCTCTGCCTGTCCCTGTTCTTCGGGGCTTCTCCAGCCTCTGTCTGGACCCCATGTGTCTCTGATGCTGGTCTGTCCTTGTTGTTCCTTCTCCCTAGTCTTGAGTTTTATGTTTTTTACTGACTTTGTCTTAGAATTCACGAATCCTGTCCTTTGATATGACTACTTTTCTTTTAAGCCATGCAGTGAATTCTTAATGGAAGATACTTTGTTTTTTGATTCTAGAATGTTCACCTGATTTTTTCACGTAAACTACAGTCTTTTTGTTGCGGTTCTCCATTTTTTTTTTTTTTTCATCTTTTTGTCCCTGATTTTATTTCTTTGATGTGATAAGCACAGTTATTTCAGGGTTTTTACTTATTTGTACACTGAATTGTTGGTTGCACTCTGCCTGTGTACAGGCCCCGATGGTGTGATGTGAGAAGAATGGCCCTTTCCTCTGTTAGGCAGAAAAGGGAGGAGTGGTTGCCTCATCCACAACAGGTTGTGCTTCCACTGGGTGCTGGCTTGCAGTTTTAGTCAGACCTGGTCCCTCTGTGGTTTGTCCCTGTGTTTTGGCTGTGGACATCCTGTGTTTCTGATTGAGCTTGGACAGGTGGGCATAGCTTCTCAGCCCTCAGAGACTGCATAAGGTCTCCTTGTGTTCAGTGCAGGTCTTGGGCTGAGTGCTTCAGGCTAACACTCTGTGCAGCTTCAGAGTAGGACAGATCCATGGAGGCGAGACAGTGTCAGGTCCCTTCTCTCCAACAGGAAATTGTCTTCATGATACTGTGAGGCCATAGAACACTTCCCTCTGCCTCACATTCTCCACCCCCGCCCACCACCTCATCAAAGTCAGTGTCATGGGCAGACCTGCTTTACCACTGGGATTCCTCCAGTTTCTAGTCCATCACATCAGCCCAGGGTGAGGGCCAGTAATTCTGCTCATTTTCTTTTACCCTCGTGGAGCCCTTCATCCTAGGGAAGCCAGATGTGTGGCTGACCTGGAATCACCAAGTGACATGGGTGAGGGAGGAAGTAGCACCTGTTCTTAGCTACAAGGGCCCTTTTGTCCGCCTCCTCCTCCTGTAGTTCATCTTACTCTAGACGCTCCCGCAGCTTCCTAGATATCTTGAAGGACGTGGTGGTTGTAATTAATCATCCGTTTTGGTTGTTGCAGTAGGAGCTTTGGTTTGCAGGATCTATATATCCTATCAGAAACTGAAAATTCCTAATTTTGTAGAAAACTCAGAAGTTGTAATTTATTAGTAAGTCTCTAAAATTGTATGGAAAAAATTCATAGTTAAGTGGAAACTAGAAGGAAAGGGATGTAAGTAGCACACGTCCCATTATCTGCTTTCTGTGTTGGATGCCTAGTTCCTTCCTACCCTTCACGGCATGAGGGAATATTTAATTTTTAGTTGTAATATGGAAATAGTTTTTTTAGTAGCACTGATAAAAGTTCAGAGATGAAATAATACTCCTTATTCGTTTTGTTTGTTAGTTTGTTTTTGTTCTCAAGATACAAGGTCTCCCTTGTTGCCCAAGCTGCAGTATAGTGGTGCAGTGACAGCTCCCTGTAACCTCACCTCCTGGGCTCAACATTCCTCCTTCTTCAGCCTCCCAAGTAGCTGGGACTACAGGCATGCACCACCACACCCAGCTGATTTTTTTTTTACTTTTTGTAGAGACAAAGTCTCACTGTGTTGGTCAGGCTGCTCCTGAATCCCTGGCCTCAAGTGATCCTCCTGCCTCAGCCTCCCAAAGTTCTGTAGTTATAGGCATTAGCCACCACTTCTAGCTACTCTTTACGTTATCAGTAAATGATTGGTATGAGTCTACATGATCCTAATGTATGTTTACTTGAGCTGTTTTTAAAGGATTTATTCAAATGTAAGATCCCCAGTAAAGAAGGAATGAATTCAGTTTGCTGAAGAACAATCAATGCGATTTTATCCCGTGTCAATTTCCAGCGCCCTGACTGCCTCGTGGATCATGTTTGAGAAACAGAAGCAGACAAAGAAACACATTTTTTTAAATCAGGAAGGCAGAGGACTACAAAGGATTCTCTTTTTATAGATTTAAAAATATATATAATCTTATTGCATAAAATTTTTTCTCATAAAATTTAATGAAAAATTTGGTTTTATTCTTGTGTATTTCAGTACACAATACTGTGTATTTTCAATACATAATACCTAATAAGGTATTGAAATAACATGAGTGGTTTCTATAGTACTTGTTCTGCTTTTTAAATTTAACTTTAAAGAATTTCTTATGCTAAAGTAGAGCTCCGTTATGGAAAATATACATTATTAAAAACCAAAACATCATATTATACAATTATTTGTTAATCAGTCTTTTACTTCAAAATGTTGTTTACATTATAAAATTTTACAATATAAAATTACATTAGAAAATTCATATTATAAAGGAATAAAAGTTCATGGCTTAAAAGCATAGCAATATAAACTAAACAAAATAAATGGGGCATATTCTATCAATAGGATTTTTGGTAGGATTATAACCTACTAAGCAAAGTAAATGGATTATAAAAGTTAAGATTATTAATTCTATATTTACAAATGCTTCTATGCTAGAATATGTGACTTCGTAGAGATTGGCTCTCGCTGTGTTTCCCAGGCTGGGCTATGATCTTACTTTGAAAAGTTAGATGATATTATAAGAATTTCCCAACAGTGTCTTATGAAAATGTCACTTATGCATCTGTGCTACCCAAGCAGCACGGTGGCGGCCCTGGTCCTGGTCACTCAGGGGCGGTGGTGTGCCCTTCCATCTTGTTTGCATTGGTCCCTGTCTCATTTATCATGTTTCTTCCCCTCATCTCCAGTAGAAAACCAGTTTTATTTTATTTTGGGGTTTTATCCTTCTATATATGTCATATAAAAGTAGTATGGAATATATTGTATTTTGAGTTTTAAAAATGCGACAGATTTTTTTTCACAGTATTAATCAAACAGTCGTTGAATGCCATTGATTTTCCACTATTATTATTGTCCTTTACAGAAGAGCTTCAGTAACTCATCTAAGTTCAAACATTAGCAGTTACTTGGAGCAAGATTAGAAGTACATCAGTCTTTGTCCAGAGCCTGTGTGACCTAAACTGAATCCTGATTCTTGTTTCAGCACCTCCCATAACATTATGATATGGCTACTATTGTAGGTCCTTTCTATGTCATTGTATTGATAGGTTATCACTTCCAGAGTATATGCCTTTGATTATGTTGCTTTCTGCTCCACAAACAAAACTAAGCAACAGTGTCCTTTGCCTCCCAATGATGTTTTGAGGTTTTTTATGGTGTTCCAGTCTACATAAAATGTATCTAGGCATAGATTGTGTTTACTCCTCCAGCATGAGTCCTTTGGATTTGAGATATGAATATTATCATACTCATGAGTGTGCAAATTCATGACTGAAAGTTGTAGAATATGCTGGATACTCTTGTATGAAAGGCCAATCATGGATTTGTTGATATTCTGCCACTTCTCTTTGGTTTATCCCACTAAAGAGAATTTCTTGCTGATAGGTAATTATCATATTATATTTCTGGTTACTTTGGCTGATGTTTAGTTTGAGGTGAAAAATTAGATGTATCACCTGCTGATTCAACCCCTCTGGTTCATTTTATGAAAGAGTTGAGTGGAATTTTCTTTCTAAAATTAAGATTTCCCTAATTAACAGGAGCTTCTATATGTGGAAATAAAAATCAGAAAGACCTTTTGGGTCAGATAGCCTCCTCTGTCAGATTTTCACTTGCCCTGTCTACTCTTTATTTATAGTCCATTTTGTCGTAAGATTTGGGTACTTCCCTAAGGAAAAATTCCGTTTCTATGAATGCATTTAAAATCCTTTCTAAACATTTATGACTCTTAATCTTGACCTTGTTAGTAATCACCAATTTTTTACTTTGTTATGCTGCAATGTTATTGGCATTTTGTTTGGTGGCTTTGATTTATTTAAACCTAGAATTTGGCATTTTATTTGTATGTTTTAACAGAATGATAATACAATCAGATATGACATTTGTCATTTGAATTGATATTCATAAAAATCAGTAAGCAAAGTATTTTTCTAATAAATACCTAATCTGTATAAACTGCTGAAAGTGTTCTAACATGCAGATATATTAATGATCTTGATTTTTGATCAATATTTGTGTCAATAAAGAGATGAACTTATTAAAATGGGGTTGTAATTTATGTATTAGATAATAAGTAAGGAATTATTTTCTACAGACCTGTATTCCTTTACATTTCTTTTTCTAGTCTCTGTTAAATTTGCGAAGGACCTTATATGTTTATGCATTAAACATTTATCTCTGAAAAAAATCTTGTTGTTATTTTATGTTAATTATAATTAGGGTTGGTTTTTTTATTGATCTGAAAGCTTAATATGCTCAGACATTTCAGCAAATATCTTGAATGCAGACTCTAAGAGTTTCCATCTTAGCTGAGACACCATCAGTCTACTTGGTCGTAAGGCTTACAGCTCATGTAGGGAGATCATACTGTTTTTATAGCAGAAACATGTTACAGGTAAAACATCTCACTGGTTATTGCTCTTTTTACATCTGGGTTTCTAATTCTTTCTGACCATGAATTGCCGGGAGTGAGTGCTGCTGCCTTTTCTATGGTCCTTTTGTTTTTCTTTTCTTTTCTTTTTTCTTTTTTTTTTTTTTTTGAGACGGAGTTTCGCTCTTGTCACCCAGGCTGGAGTGCAATGGCGCGATCTCGGCTCACCGCAACCTCCGCCTCCTGGGTTCAGGCAATTCTCCTGCCTCAGCCTCCTGAGTAGCTGGGATTACAGGCATGTGCCACCATGCCCAGCTAATTTTTTGTATTTTTAGTAGAGACGGGGTTTCACCATGTTGACCAGGATGGTCTCGATCTCTTGACCTTGTGATCCACCCGCCTCGGCCTCCCAAAGTGCTGGGATTACAGGCTTGAGCCACCATGCCCGGCTCCTTTTGTTTTTCTTATTGTATCTGAATGATGTCCGAATACAAAATATAATTACAGTGTCTTCCTATCATAGGTTCTCTTGCTGAGATAAAGTTTGTGTACTTCATTTTATAAACAGCTCCCACATGTCTCCTGTTTGCTTTTTGGTTGGCATTTGTTCCTGAAAATCACTTCACCAATTTTCAGTCAATTTAGAAAAATATATATAATAATTTGTATGTAAAAATAGGTAACTTTTATAATACTATTTTAGTTTATAAAATAAAAAGTACAAAGGACAATTGTGCATTTCCTTACCTCATGGCATTTAGTTATAAATTAGTTTTAAAATTTCTATGAGGCTATTTAAGACATTTGTTTTTAAATAAATGAGTATCTAGTTTTGTATTTATTAGAACCTGTGTATTTTCAAGATCTCATGAAGATCTTGGGCATGTACACCTGATCTTGGCTACATGACTGAGAAGTTATGTTTAGGGTTTATCATGCTACTTCCAAAGTATTAAATCCTCCAGAGAAGCCTGTAGTGTTGGATGCAAATTATTTTAAATGTGGCCATGAGGGTTTTTTTTCACAGTGTTTTTCGCACACCATTTTAAAGCCAATGATAGGTTCTAAAGCAATCTCAACCTGAGAGAGGTAGAATGGGTTGGTTGTCTGTAGTCTAGTGGCCCTGCATAGCTATCCTATTCTGCATTTCAATTCCACACTTTATGTATTGGCTCAAAATTTCATTCCCAGATCTTTTGAAGTGTATACAGTAAATTATTAAGATCTTTAGGTGATAGTTTATCCAAGTGTAAATGTGTTGCATTAGTCCAGCTTGGAAATTTGAGATGCCTTTTGGCGTCATTGCACACATGGGGTTTGTGTCCTGTGCTGCGCACTTTGGTGAGCCTGCCTGTGCCCACATCTCCCTTGTGTGTTACTCGGAAGTCATAACTTGAGAAGCAGCACCGGCAGCAAACACAGGTGTTTCTGTTTCGAGCATAGTGCCATGCAGGAACCTGTGTCTGCTTGTCCATGGGTCAAGTGGTCTCACATTTGATTTATTAAAATCAGTTCTTCTATTCCAGACGTGTAAGTAATTAAGTTAGGTTTGTGTGCTACATTTTTTTTTTTGGACATTTTAATTTCTGTATTCTTCAGACATTGTAGCATTTTTTTCTTACATTGTACTTATATATAATACACATGCACTATGTGTTTATTAATCTGAGTTTGATTTTTGACACATGCATGTAAAATGGTTACTTGAGAATTTTTATTTTAGCTTATCAAATGGAATTTGTTCACTGTCCTTCTTTTGATTAAAATAAGTAAAGCTCCTTTTACACACAGATGTATTTTAATTCAGCAGCTGCATTCTTACACTTTTTTACGCACTTTGGTTAAATCAAAAATCCAAATGCAAAATGTAGCACAGAGAAATATCGCACATATTTATGGCCCTCTCTGGAGGACTGAAGAATAGATTACATTTACTCATATGTGGCCTGTTTCCAATCCTGACCGTCATTATTCAATATATTTCAATAATATAACTTTAAAATGTATTTTTCATTGTATTTAACTGGTTTCAAGGCCATTGAACAGAAAAAAAAAATGCCCAATGTGAATAAAGACTAAAGCATTTTACCATGACTCGTGAAAAATCATGAAGAAAACAATTTTTCTCTCTGTCTCCCCCCTGCCCTTCTGTGCTGAGACATGTCACAGCTGGAAACATGGCTTGCTTGTGACATGTCTTTTACCTCCCTGAGAGATGGGGCCACATGTCAGCAAACACTGAAGCCTCATCTGAAGTCCCCCAGCCACCTTGGTCAGGTGTGCAGGATTCTGAGCCTCTGTAAAAGTTCATTATTGAAACTGTAAGTTTACTGTGGAAAAGGCCTGGAAAAAAATAGCTGCAGATATTTGTATTTGGATAAAAGTATTCATACTGTGTATGTGGTATCTTGTTATATCAGGCTGAATCACAGTTATTCTAAGGTGCTTTTTGCCCTTCCCTTCGTAATTTTTATGACCAAAATTTTCCTTTACTTAAAAGGAAGTTCCTTTTGATTGTTCCTTCTGAGAGTCATCTTTATTTCTAGATGTGTAATACCCTGTGAGGGTGGTAGGCCTTCCTAATCCAAAGATAAGGAAGTTTAACCGTGTGGCTTAGAGGCTAATTTTACAAGCATACAAAGAAGCAACTTTCATTTGCTCTGTGTATTTCCTGTGATAATGTGACTGCTTACAAGAAGATTCAGATGCAACTTCTCGCCTTCCTCTTTCCCCACCCATGGCAGGTGGCAGTTGAGCAGATGCGGTTATGTAACTGGCCTTTCTTCTGTGGCTGGTTTTACTGGAGTTCTTATCAGATGCTTTTGGTATCTAATGCTGTTTGGGGAGCAGTCAAAGTATTTCAGACAATAAACCAATGTATCTGCTTCGTGATAGTGATATTCACTTATGTTGGTTGAGTGATTGTGACATCTCAGACACTTTTACAAAGCGGGATAATGTGTGAGTGTCCTGAGTGCTTAAGACATTATGTAATGGAGACTTTTCATACTAGGGCAGTTTAGGGGGGGAAAAGAAATCAGTGTTTCCAAGTTACTCACTACCAGTATTAAATAGTAAATAATTTCTCAAGTGTTTTTTTCTGTGCATAGATTTAAATGTTGCAAGTTATCTCAGGCATCTGTGACTCTAAAGCTGTTGTTCCTCCCCAAAGATCCCAAACAGGAAAATTTTTGACTGCCTGCTGTGTGCTGAGCTTCAGGGTTAGAAAAGAAGGATACAATTCATGGTATTTGCAGTTAAAGAGTTTATAATCCAGTATGCCTACTTCCTTTTCTGATCTATTTTATTTTTCTTCAGAAAAGTGTGAGAAAAGAGTGCTGCATTTGATAATGGAGCTATTCAGCATTGTGTGTCAGTGACTGCTAAGTGCTGGGAATGCAAGAAGAATAACATCTCAGAGACCACTGGGGAAGAGAGGGCACTGGACATGCATTGAGGTTACACTGATGATAGAGAGATGCACTTATGGTAACAGAGTGGAGAAAAAGCTAGCCAAGCCTACCTGCCTGCCTGCCTGCCTGCCCGCCCGCCCGCCCGCACTCTTTTCCTCCCTTCCTCTCTCCCTCCTTTTTTATTTTTATTTTTTAAATAAGAGATAGGGTGTTACTCTGTTGTCCAGTGGTGCGATCATAACTTATCTCCAGCCATGACCTCCTTGGCTCAAGTGATTCTCCTGCCTTAGCCTCCCAAGCACCTCGGACACCAGGCGAGAACCACTATGCACAGCTAATTTGAAAAAAATAAAAATAAGTAAAATAATAATAATAATAAAAGCATGAAGTCTCACTATGTTGCCCAGGCAGTAGAGTGAATTCCTGGCTCAGATAATCCTCCTTCTTGAGTTCCTGGCTCAGATAATCTTCTGTCTTCAGCCCTAGCTTAATCTTGAAGGTGGCCTTCTTGATTAAATGTTTTCTAAAGAGTAAGCGATGAATTCCAGCAAAATTGATAAAACTGGAATAACTGGTTATTGAATGACTATGGAGATGACGAAGAGCAGGGAGTTAAGGATGCCTTCTAGGTTCCTGCCATCAACTAGTTGTGAGGCCAGTATAAGTAGCCCCAGTGGGTACAAATTTAGGACTATGCACAAATTTAGGACTATGCATAAAGAAGTGTTCCTGTTTATAGGAACTTTTAGTTTAATGGTTCAGGTAAATATACAGAAAAAGATAAGTTCTAGAGCAAATAGTTATTTTTAGAAAAATGCCAAGGAGTAAAGAAGGAGAAACCGTCACGTTCTTTGCTGTGAAGAAGGCTTTGTTCAGCCATGCTCCTTTGAATCTGGGCCCACTCCTTCGTGGTCACGACACCCCTATCTCCCTGGTCATTTCCCTTCCCCCTCCCTAGAGGGATGTTTTCCACCTTCTCCAGTGTCTTCAAAAGCAGCCCTTCTTAGTGCTTCCTGTCAGCCGATAAGCTTGTTTGAGAGAGAAAAGAGAAGGCGTTCAGAAGGCACATCCCCTCTCCATCACAGGGCCCCTGTCCCTGCTTGCGTTCCAGGGGTCCCTCCTGCCGGCATCCTGAGCCGGTGCTCCTGTCTGCTGCAGCCCTGTTCATGTGCCGGGTCTTGCTTCGCCTGCTGCTGCTCTAACCGCCCTCCCTCTCCCGTGACATCCATTGTGTTCTCTCTGCCTGACTAGATTATTCCCACAAATAAACTCAAACTCTAGTATCTTCCGCCGTAAAAACAAAACCAGGCTCCCTTGTCCTAACATGCCTATCCAGTTAACTGTCCCCCACTTCCCAGTCTTCCTACATTCCCACGTGGGAAAACTCTAATAAGCCATTTGCATTCTGCGGCTTCACCTCCCGTCTCCCTGTTTTTCCTGGTATCCTTCCAGTTGGGTTCATACGACTCTCAGTTCTCCTCAAGGGCATCAGTGACCTCGGTGTTGCTGGCTTTACTGGCCAAATAATACCGAATCCCAAATCCCAAATCCCAGTCCTCCCGTCCCTGGCCTCCTGTCCCTGGCCTCGCAGTGGAGTGTGCGCTTCCTCTCGACGCCCCCACCCCACTCAGCCTCTTCCTTGTGCTTTCCTGCGCACTTCGCTGCTCACGGTCAGCCAGCTTTGTGGCTGTGGTCCGTCCTCCAGCTGCCGGGGGGCCCCGGAGCTTAACCACTGGGCCCACTCAGCTCTCAACGTGTCTGTCTGTCTGTCTGTCTGTCTGTCTCTGTCTCTGTCCCTGTCCATCGTTTCTTCCTGTGTGCCCCGGTCTCCTGTAATTTGCTAAGGACCCGCATGTTTCTCTAGAGTCCTTTCCTGAACCTCCGGTCTTGCCTTCCCTGCTGCTTGCTAACTACCCACAGTGGAAGTGGGATTTGTGTGCGCCCCGAGCCTCTTGGACAGTGTTTCATGCTGCCTCACCACCTTCCTCTTCTCAGTCTCAGGGCACTGCTGTGATCCTGGCTGTCACACCAGCACTTCGGAGCCCCTGGCTGCACTTTCTCTTCACAACCCCTAGTAAAATATCTGTAAATCCTGCTGGTCACTCCTTGTACATAGTTTAAGGATTTGATCCCTGCTCCTCCATCATCCCCACGTGTCTGCACTTGCTGGCATCCCCCCATGGAATCTCAGGCTGGGTCTCGCCATTTGGATCACTGCTCATCTCCATCTGGCTGGTCCTCTCCTGGGACCTTCGTGACCCTGCAGGATGTGGCTCCTGGTCAGCCCCTCCTTGCCCCTCTGCTGCTTCTCTTTCTTGACTCTGCTCTGCTCTTCTCACTTCCACTGGGCAGGAAGGAATGAATACAGCTGGATCCGGGCTGCCCACACCAGGGGCCTGGGCTAGTCAACAGCATCCTGGCGCCTGAAGCCTTGCTTATGCTTCCCCTGACGGATCTGGGTGGTTCACTCAGCATGAACTGTTGACTGCTGGTGAATCCCTAATTCCCTGCTTCCCTTCTGGGACTCTGGAATTCTGGTGTGTGCTAGGTAGAGGGGGCCTACACGATGACCCCAGTGTCATCTTGGGCACTGAATTTCTAGTGGGCTTTCCTGGGCAGAACCACTGGTGGTGATGGGAGGACACTGGGTTTGCCACTCACAGGAGGCAGAGTGCAGGGAGCTCAGGGGATGGCATTGCTAGGACGGGCCCTGTACTGTTTCCTTCGTTCCTCCACGTGTCTTTGGCTGTCATAATCCCTAGCCAAGAATACAACTGTGAGCCTTTTGACTGAATCACTGAAACGTGTTGGGGTCTTGGGGATCCCCAGAAGGTACCATGCAGGTGTTGCCTCTGAATCTCCCTGCTGTCCCCAGTCTGAGGCCCTGCGTTTTTTTTCTTGACATTCTTAACCACCTTATAGGACCTTGGCTGACTGATGTGGATTGCCCTCCCGGTGAGATTGTCCTGCTGTGAAGGCTTCGTTCATTTTGCTGCCTCTAGTGGCCGGCACAGGGCCTGGCCTGTATGTAGCAGGGCTCCATAGGTCATTATTGAAGGATGACTGTGTGAATGACAGAGCTGGGATTTAAAATCAGTACTGAAGGAGAGCAGTCTAGAGTAATACAGAAGAAGAAAGAGGGATCAGGATAATGAAGACAGTGGCTTAACTTTGGGAAGAGTTTTGTGCAAGTGTGTAGAGAATTGATTTTCCAGTGTAAGGGAAGCAGTAGGAAGACAGGACTGGAAAGATTGTATTTCAGGATCTGTCTGTCAGACACAGCAATTTCCTTGCAACAGCAGAATAAATGGGAGGTTTATGTGTGCTCAAAACCTGGGGAGGGCAGGCGGCAGGTGTCCAGGGAGCTTGGAGCAGGTCCCACAGGCAGCTGCCCAGGAATCCATGATGTCTAATAGCCATTTGGGCTGGCAGGTAGCACTACAGACCCCAGAGAGCTGTCCTCAGTGAGGCCGGGCAGGGTGGGGTCTGCATTCCAGGGATTCACACTCATCAGACTGGTCATCTCCACCTGTTGCGGGGGCGGTCAGAGCACCTATTGTGGACAGCTCTCAGGGCCTGTGAGTCGGTTCAGGGGCAACGAATTGACTGTCACTAGCGTAACAAGTGTGTTTCGGTGCAAAGTGAAAGACTGCAGTGCTGGGGACTCCTGCTTGATCAGCTACTGTTAGCTGACATTGTGAGGTCGTTTACTCATGCTCTTTTATTTCATTCTTAACCAGTCCTTCAACCTTGCCATTTGCGAAAGTGAAAGCTAATAAATTCCAGTGGCTTTAGGTAGCAGGGCTTGACCTGGAACACAAGTGCCTCTGATCCCAGAGCTCTTGTTCTTTTCATTGCTACAGATTGGGACCTATAATTCCAGTTCAGTCTTAGGAACAGAATTCCATGATGAAAGATGTCATGAAAACAGGGCATCACCTATGCAGTGAAAGTTGTGGTAAAGGAAGCTAGCGATGGGAAACCAGGTGGTTGGAATTGCAGTCTGGCTCAGTAAAAGAAGGAGCGGGATACTCTACAAAGTCTGGCCGAGGGGCACATGGCAGCAGACAGCCTCGGCCACAGGCAGAAGGTTAAGAATGCTTATGCATGTGTGTTCTTTCTCAACCCCTGATTTCTTCTGAGATTGGGCAGGGACATCATTTGTCTTGAGTTCAGCGATTGATGCCTTGTCTACAGAGGAACTGCAGAATGGAAAGAAAAGTTTCCATTTCTTTGGAAGGTAAAAGCTGTTTTTGCCATTAAAACTAATTGCAAAAACCATGATTACTTTTGTACCAACCTAATATTTTGGAAAGTCTTAATTGAGAAGTTTTAGTTTTCAAGGCATTGAGAAGCTATACAGTCTTTTTAAATATGGTTTTGAAATGTATTTAGATTGTTAAACAATAAAATGCAGTTTTAATTTGAACAGAAAGTGAGTGTCAGCATTAGGTGGTCAAAGTGTGTGCCAGTAGGAAGCCGAAAACCCGGGCTGTGGCTCTGGTGTCTGCGGTGTCTAGCTGTGCGGCCTGTTTTCTCAGGTTTTCCTCTTCTGTTTTTGAATGGGAGGGTTATGATGTATTGATTCCTATGTGATCATGTCTTCTTAGCCTTTGCTAACAGTTGAATTTTCTGTCTCTTTGTTGTATTATTGCATTTCCCCACACTGATATATAGGGCATTTAAAATTCTTAGAAAATGTTCAGGATAGGCATGTATTGTCACAGGAGCTCACAATGACCTGAGACAGGCACTGTGACTGGCCCTAAGCTGGCGCAAAGCATCCTGTCTAGAAGAGCACACAGAACCACATGCACAAAACTGGTGGTCTATAGAATTTTTACTTTTTAATCTAAGGTTGTATTTTATACACTTACAGAGACAGCTTTTTCTTGTCATTCAATAAATACCAAAAGGAATTTATTCCTTGGGTTTTTATTATTAGGTGACTTTAGTTTTGTAGAACTTTTAAAAGCTTTCTTCAGTTGGCTATTTTTAGTTTTAAGTTAAAGGAATAAAGTTGCCCTCAGTGAAGGTATTTCTTCAAGTGTGTATGCAGGTAAGACTAGACATGTGGTTATATTTCTGATTATATGGCAATATGGAGAATTTTAGAAAACTGACAGGAGGAAAGAGAGAGGGGGTGGAGAGAGAGGAGGGAGAGAGGGAGGAAGGGAGGGAGGGAGGGGGGAGAGAGAGAGAGAGAGAGAGAGAGAGAGAGAGAGAGAGAGAAGAACCATGTCCTTAGCCTGTGTCCTGCACACTTTTCTCTCTCTGCATATACATTTATCTCAGTCATAACTTGTCAAGGTTACATATAATACTCTTTTCAAGGTTGATCTCTTAGGCAGTTGGCTGAGGAGCTGTGTGTGTGATAGTGTTTGAATGAGCTCCATTTCCTTTAGAAACGGTAAAAGCAAGTTTTACAAATTAAGGAACTGTCTTTATTCTCTCTTTTGGGAAATACCCATCTCATATCTACATCTGTGGTGTTTGTAGGCTCGGGTGGGGTGAGGGGTTCAGGAGACTTGTTCATCAGTAATTTTAATATTTTCCTCCAAAACCAAAAATAGAATTTCTACATCTCCCTGAATGTCTAATTTTGCCCTTATTAGTTCTTAGTCTCCCACCTCCCCCAGCAGAGCAGAAATTTGGGAACACTGACAGCATGAGGGTTAATGTATCAGTAAGCAGTGATTGCCATCTTCTAGAGATAATTTACCATCTCTGCTGTGGATTAGGGCAGACAATACCATTTCCAAACTCCCTGTATGTATTCTGAATGAATGTTTTTAGACTTTGTCTTGAATCAGTTTTCAAATTATAGAAAACTTGCGAACATCATGCAAGGAATTTCTGTATGCTGTTTGTCCAGAGACCCTATTCGGGATTCCCCCGTCCCAGTAATCCCTTCAGAGCAAAAGGATCCAAGCCCAGCTGTCATGTCCTCCTGCGTCTCCTTCAACTTGGAGCAGTTCTTGAGTTTCTCCTTAACTTTCATGACCTTGACATTTTGAAGACTAGAGCCTAGTTTGGAAAATGTCCCTTGGTTCGTTTGCATTGATCGGTGTTTTCTTCCCTTTTTTTTTTTTTTTTTTTCTTTTTTCTTTTCTTTTTTGAGACAGAGTCTTGCTCTGTCATCAGCCTGAAGTGCAGTGGCATGATCTCGGCTCAGTGCAACCTCTGCCTCCTGGGTTCAAGTGATCCTTCTGCCTTAGCCTCCTGAGTAGCGGCGATTACAGGCACACACCAACACGCCCAACTAATTTTTGTATTTTTTAGACCTGGATTATGCATTTTGGCATTGGAAAGGATATGTATTTTGTGGAAAAATACGTGGTGATGATGAAAAGTTCCATTTCTTTTTGTACTTTTACCTGCTTGGTTTGGTATCCATTGATGTTTCTAGCCTGAATTAGTACTATAATGGTTGCCAAATGTAGACTTTATATGTTGATTTTTCCGTTAACATTTCTTTTTAAATCTATTTTTGTTAATTTGGTGGTATCCGTTTGGGCTCATCATTTTTTTTTATTCATTGAGTTATACTCCATTTCTTTCATTTTTTTCTTCGATGCTCCCACTATCCCAGATTTGGCTTATGGGAGCCTCAGCAGGCCACCTCGTGTTCTTTTGGTGTGTCTCCATCATTCTTTTTTTTTTTTTTTTTTGAGACGGAGTTTCGCTCTTGTTACCCAGGCTGGAGTGCAATGGCGCGATCTCGGCTCACCGCAACCTCCGCCTCCTGGGTTCAGGCAATTCTCCTGCCTCAGCCTCCTGAGTAGCTGGGATTACAGGCACACACCACCATGCCCAGCTGATTTTTTGTATTTTTAGTAGAGACGGGGTTTCACCATGTTGACCAGGATGGTCTCGATCTCTTGACCTCGTGATCCACCCGCCTCGGCTTCCCAAAGTGCTGGGATTACAGGCTTGAGCCACCGCGCCCGGCTTATTCTTTAAGCACTTCTTTATTTGCTGGCAAAAGAAGAAATAATAGGCCTATTTTGTTCTTTCTTTGTCTCAGCCCGGGAATTGTCTGTTTCTCCAAGGAACCCTGTTTCCTTTTAGTAGAGGATGCATTTAGAAACCAACATCAGAGGCTAAGAAGTGCTTATGGCTGCATGGATGTCACTGTTTCTGGGACCTCTTTGCATACTTAGCTGTGAGGTTTGCACACATTTACATCTGTGCTTGTTTCTAAGTCTGTCTCAGGGTGTTGACAACCATTAGGTCACACTAATACCTCCAATTCCGATGCAGATCCACACTCACAGGGTTAATTTTAGCTTTTAGCCTTCCCATGTTTGTTTATACCTCCCTTCTCTGAGGAGGTGAAATCTGCCTTATGTTGGACTCAGTATTTGTTCTGTGCTTCTTTTGTAACCCTCTGTGTAGCTAATTTCTGGTGCTGCCTGGGCTGCCTCGCTGTCTCCAGGACCCTCCCCGCCCGGCCCCCGCCCCTCTGCACTGCCTTTTGCTCCATTCCGTACTTGGCACTGCTCTGCTTCCTTCACGGCCTGTTCAGGTTGGCTTGTAGATTTTTGGGTAACTGGAATGACCAGAGTGAAATTATTAATACATTGATCTGTTGACTTCTAGCTGGCTTTGATGAGGGGTACAGAATGTTGTAGGCATTCCTGATTTTCATGTATCTCATTACCCCTGCAGACACCTGGATATTCCTTATTCCTTACTGGCTGCTTCCTTGGGGCCTTGACGAGAGCAAATGCCGCCTTTCACTGCGGGGTTTTTTCTCATTTGCTCAGCCGAGTTAGCAATGCAGTGGCCAAGAAAACTTTCTGCATAGCTGTTACTCTACTGCCTGACAAGGGTCTTACTCTTGGCCAGATTTATATCTGATGAAGCTGCTAGAGTCAATTAGTTGAAAAATACTCCCAAGGTACTGAGTGAATAAAGTTTTTAGATGGAGTTATTTAGTTAGTCCATTAAAATAATGATGAATGTCTATCAGAAGCATTCATTTGTTCTTGTCATTGCTTATGGGAATCTTCACCACTATATAGCTGGAAGGTTGTGCTGATTCTATGCTGTTCCTGGTATATGCTAGAAAACCTCTTTCAGAAACCTAGAGTGGAGCCATATTTCAGTTTTCATGTGTCTCATTTCACTTTTTTTTTTTTTAAAGCTGTTTCTGTGCATGTATTAAGAGCACAGTCTTTGTAGTTCAACAGACCCACGTTTAAATACTAGTGTGGTACCTACTAGTGGGTTTTCTGTGGCAAGTTACGTTACCTCTCTGATTTTATTTTCCTAATGCATAAAAGGGGTTAATTTACATTGTTGCCTTATTGGATTCTGATGATTAAATGAAATCATGAATATAAATTCGCAGCAAATATCTACTGCCTTAGTGGTAACCCTCCTCCCCCTGCTCCCCTCTGCCTCCTCTATAACTGACAAATCAGACGCAATAGAAAGGCCCCCACATGTTACGTTGGTTAGACAGAACCAGTGGGCAGCAACTTAAAAATCACGTTTTCAAATCATACTTAATGACATGGGAAAATTCTTCATGTTCCATATTTTTAGAGTTTAAATCTAATCTTTACATTTACATAAAATAAAAAGAACTGTCATGTGACACACACAATATAAAATGTTAGAAGGAAATAGAGATGGTCTTTTGATGATGGGCTGTTTATCAATGATTTTAATTTTTTGCTTTATGCTTTTCTAAGTAGCCTGTAATCAGAATGCACTAGGTTTAGTAATGTAGAATCATTTGTAATAGACACCCAGTAAATGGTTAGTACTGTTATTAACCTACGAATTCCCTTTGTATAATCAACAATTTAAAAAATTTTAATTTTTCTTAGCTGTTGTCATAGTTTGATTAATCCATCCTATCCATACCTATTTGTAAGATCTTAGATAGCAAACCCAGATCTAGATTTGACTTTCTTGTAAGAAAGCTGGCAGAGACTTTCAAAGCAATGCTCAGCATTTCTGTAGATCTACTTCGGGCAAGGGAGAAGAGATTTAGTGATTTGAATTTAGGCTTTGCTAAATTTTGAGCCCAGATTGAAGGAAATCTGCCCCAGGACTTAAATAGTTTTAAAGAATAAAGCTTGCCACCAAGAGGAGAGATAAAAACATTCTGGAATGGTCGTATTGCTTTAGGTTTGTTTTTATTTGCTTTTTTGTATTGGGTTTTATAGCATCTTTAAGAGGGCGAGTTTTCTGGATCACATTTGAAAACTGCTAATTCTGGTCTTTCACATGATAGAGCCTGTTTTATTTTACTTAAAATGTTTTTTGATTTAAAGATTATGGTGAGTTACACTGTTATGGACTAAGTTATTTCTCCAAATATCCTTGCTGAAGCCCTAACTCCCTTTGTGACAGTATTTGGAGATAGGGCCTTTACAATGGTAAAATCTAGTAGATTATATGAGTTTATAAGGGAGCGACCCTATTTTGATAGCACTGATTTCCTTTTACAAAGAGGAAGAGATAGCAGGGAATGCGAACAGAGAAAAGAGCATGTGATGTCTTCCACTGAAGGAGAGAGGCCTCAGGAGACACCAGCCCTGATGACATCTTGGTCTTGGACTTCCAGCCTTCAGAACTGTGAGAAAATAAGTATTTGTTGTTTAAGCCACCTGGTCTGTGGTATTTTGTTATGGCACCCCTAGCAAACTAAGGCATACCCACATATAACTTACCATTTTAACCTTTTTTAAAGATTATCATTATTTTTTTTTGAGACAGGATCTTGCTGCGTTGCCCAGGCTGCAGTGCAGTAGCGCAATCATGGCTCACTGCAGCCTTGACCTCCCCTACACAAGCGGTTCTCCCGCCTTAGCCTCCCGAGTAGCTGGGACCGGAGGAACATGCCACCATGCCCAGCTCATTTTTGCTTGTTTGTTTTTTGTCAATCCAGGGTTTTGACATATTGTCCAAGCAGATCTTGACTTCTGGGCTCCAGCAGTCTGCCTGCCTAAGCCTGTCAGAGTACTGGGATTACAGGCATGAGCCACTGCACCTAGCTATATGTAATTTTTTAAATTGACAGATAATGTTTGTACATAGGGCACATAGTGATGTTTTGGTGTAATGTATGGCGAATGTATGATGTGTATGTAATGTATGGTGTAATGTGTGGTATATGGTGTAATGTATGTAATGTGTGGTTTAGTGTATGGTGTATGGTGTAATGTATGGCGAATGTATGGTGTGTATGTAATGTATGGTATATGGTGTAATGTATATAATATATGGTTTAGCATATGGTGTATGGTATCATGTATGTAACCTATGGTGTAGTGTATGCTATATGGTGTAATGTATGTTATGTATGATGTAATGTATGGTATAATGCAGGCGTCCCCAAACTTTTTACACAGGGGGCCAGTTCACTGTCCCTCAGACCATTGGAGGGCCGCCACATACTGTGCTCCTCTCACTGACCACCAATGAAAGAGGTGTCCCTTCCTGCAGTGCCGCGGGGGGCCGGATAAATGGCCTCAGGGGGCCGCATGTGGCCCGCGGGCCGTAGTTTGTGGACGCCTGGTATAATGTATGTAATGTATGGTGATCAGATCAAGGTAATTGGCATAGGCATTATCTGAAACATTTATCATTTCTTTGTGTTGGAAACATTCAGTGTCTTCCTTCTAGCTATCTGAAACTGTATAATAATACATTATTTCTTCACTGTAGTCATCCTACAGGTGATATCTAACCCCAGAACTTACTCCTCCTATGAAGCTGGAATTTTTTGTCATTTAACCAATGTCTACTTATCCCTCCCTTCCTCTTGCCCTTTCCAGCCTCTAATAGCCTGTGTTCTGCTTTTTGCCTCTATGAGATCAACTTTTCTTAGCTTCCACATAGGAGTGAGAACATGCAGTGTTTATAACTTGCTGTTCCTGGCTTATTTCACTTAACATAATGTCCTCCAGTTCCATCTATATTGCCAAAAATGATAGGATTTTATTCTTTTTAATGGCTGAATAGTATTCCATTGTGTACGTACACCATGTTCTCTTTGCTCATCCTTCTGTTGTTGGACACCTAGGCTGACTCCTTATCGTGGCTATTGTGAGTAGCACTCGGTAAACATAGGAGTACAGATGTCTCTTTGATACACTGGTTTCTTTTTGTTTGGATAAAAAACATTTTTAGGTGTACAGCTAAACATTAAGTACATTGACATTGTTGCACAGCTGTCAACACTATCCATCTCTTGAACTGTTGGATTCTTGCAAAATGAAACTATGTATCCTTTAAACAGTAACTTTCCATTTTTTCCCTCGACCTCGCCCTTTGCATCTACTGTCCTACTTTGTTTCTGTGATTTTGCCAAATGTAAGAACCTTATGTAAGTGCAGCCATACAGTATTTTTCCTTTATGCCTGACTGATTTCACATGGCGTGATGTCCTCCAGGTTTAGCTTTGCTGTAGAGTGGTGGCACTCTCTTCCTTTTGAAGGCTGAATAATATTACACTGTGTGTGAACACCACCTTTTGTCATCTATCTGTGGTTACTTGGTGAGTTTCCACCTTTTGGCTCATGCCTCCTCTTCCATTGATGCCACCTGTCTCCTTCCCCACCCCCCAGCTGTGCAGCACCCTGAGTGTGGGGACCTCTCCGTATACCTGATGCCACAGGCCACCCCACGCCTGCTGTGTGTCACCCTGTGTGTGGGGGGCTCCCTATGCACCTGATGCCCTTTGTCTCCCACCCCCCATGTGCTGCGGCCCCGAGGATGGTTACTTTGCCACCCACCCTGCTCCTGGCAAGTCTCTCGTGGCTGTCTCTGACAAGCCCATGCCAGTCTGGACTTAACACCTTACGTGAAGATTTGTAGCACATAGCATGGGTGCTGTGAAAATACTTCACTTCTCTTAGCTTGATCAATCAAGGCGAGCAGTTGGAGAGTCTTCATGTGGGGAGCCGACGCACTGACCTCTGAGTGTGTCTGTGCTGGGTTCTTACACCCTGACGCATGAGTTTCCTGTCTCACAGATGAAGATATTGAGGCTCTGAGAGGTTACTTGCCTTTTCAGGAACTCATATTAAATGGTAACAATAAGATTTTTGAACTCATGTTTTTCTGATTATAGTACTCATATGCTTTATTTTTCCAAAGTGGGTAAGACAGTCAGATTTATCTTGTAAAATGATGAACCTTGTGATGTGTTGATTTTGACATTCTCTCTAGTTATACCTGAGAGGAAGCAACCTTAGAGTATCTAGATCAGGAAATTGCCACCTGAATGTATGAAATACGATTTTAAGTTGATTTTTTTTTTTTTTTTTTTTTGATATGGGATCTTACTCTGCCATCCAGGCCGGAGTGCAGTGGGGTGATTATAGCTCCCTGTAACCCGAAACTCCTGAGCTCACCTGAGGTCTTAAGCTCACAGGCATGAGCCACCACAGCCAACTTAAGTTAATTTCAAATAGGATATCATTGAAGGTACAGTAAGATGAAAAAAGTCCTTGGGAAACTATGAACACTTTCAAATATTACAGTTGTAGATTTTACTTAGGGTACTTTTGTCTGAACTTTCATCAGTAATAACAGGTTACTATCGTTGAGTGGATTGTCTTTTATGACTTACCACCTGTTTCTTACACACACATGTGCAACACAAACATACCACATTTTCCATGAAGCTATCATGTAACATCTTAAGATTAGCTGTTTTTTTAAAAAAAACTATCACTGGAAAAGGAATCAGTGGAATAAAGAGGAGATAAAGTAAGGAAAAGCAATAGAGCAGGGGAGAGGATTATTCTTTCAACCTGCACTAGTGGTGGTCTGTGATCGTGAACACAAGCTTTCTATGTATTTGCTGTTTGCTCAGGATAATTGGAGCATTTTAGAGCCACAAGTAGCATGAGTAGACGAACTGAATTTCATTCTAGAAGCCAGATAGAACACCTCTGAATAGATTACATAACAAGGAACTGGACTTCCCCCACACCCTAACCACGAGACAGAACAGCACAATCTCTCTTAGCACCTGTTACAGGGTCAGCAGGGGTGAGCTCGGCACCACTAGAGGTGCTGAGGACACAGTTAAAAATGAGAAAGACCATATTCCTGATCTCTAGAGAGATGAAATTCTGATACTGGGGAAACAGCACCTAAACAGGTAAGCAAATGAGTGAAAAGGTAATTTCAGTTAATCAAATTGTATAATGAATGAGATGGTGCTGGAGGCGATGTTGCTTTGTTTGCATTGTCATGAACGGCCTTGATGAGACTCTGGCCTTTGAGAGGGACCTGCAGGACGCAGAGGTGCCAGCACTGCACAGAGAGTGAGGTGGCCAGGCCAGGAAGCATGCCTTGAGCCTGTGGAGTTCCAGGCACAGAAAGCTGACTTCTGTGGTGGGCACACAGCGTGAGGGGCTGGGAGGTTGCTCAGAGGGAGGTGAGCAAGGCTCCGCTCCGACAGCCCTGGGCACCTGCCTGGAGGGCTTTATGTTGTATCTCCAGCTGAATAGGAAACTCTTAAAGAGTTTTAAGATCTTGTTTGTCCTTTGAAAGTTCACTCTGGCCAGATGGTGGCGGTGGAGACAGAGCCCTGGTTATGGCTTGGGAATTTTACCATGGCAATGGGTAGATGTTGGTTCCTTTTACCAAGATGGCGAGTCTGGGAGAAATGCAGGTTTGGCGACTGTGGGGCAAGATCTCATATTCCTTTGTGAACACTATTACTGGTATCTTTTAGGCACCAGAGTGGAGATTGCAAAGGATTGTGTAGCTGCATATGTACGTCTTGAGTTTATTTGGATCCAAACTTTTAATTTTCTAATTTTTCTGAAAATAGTTTAACTTTGCTTATAATTAAATTCTGAAGTTTTTTGAAAAATCTAACCTTTTTCAAACTTTGGTATGTATACTTCCTCTCGTTTGTTCAGTAGCAGTGAAACAAAGTAACCGATTAACCCTTATGTGGCACAAATGAGTATCTTTAAGCCAGCTTGCAAATTTGGATCACTGCATCCTGCTCACAGTATGGCTAAAGCTGTCCCAGTTGATTTAGAAACTTTTCTCTATTTCTGTTGCGTGTAGGGGAAAAAATTTGGCCCCATAGGGCCTTCTTACAGCATGACCCAATTTCTTTACTTTTTAGCTACGTTATGTCTAGAAAAAATGGGCTGATCTGGGTGTGAAGAAATCTCTGATTTCTCTTTTATTTTGGTACTTGGCCACTGTCCTTAGAACCTGTTGGAACAATTTGGTATAGACATCTTTGAGAGTCTCTGTCAGAGCTTTGCTGTCTAGCCTTTCTCTCTGTCAGCATTTCTAACTGTCTAGAAATCACTCCAGGCTGGATGAGCCGCGCCACCTTCGGAAGGCCTTTCTTTGTCTTGCCAGGAGGATACGGTTCATATTTCCATAGAACAAATCATATATGAAAACTTTTGGACAAAGCCACTCAAATATATCTGATGGCCTCTGCCCCCACCAGAGAGGGTGCTCGTTCCTTCGCACAGGCCGACCACTAGTGCAGGCAGGGAAAGCGGTGCACTGCTTTTTCTCAGACACAAGGAATAATGAAAAGGGGTTGCTTGGCTGGCTGGGCTAACCACACGCTGCCTTCCAGAGTTCACAGTTCACAACCATGACTTCCGGATTTTTGGAGCAAACATGACTTTCTGCTGCTTTTCTTTCTTTCCTGTTTTTTTGTCTCTTAGATTTCTGATAGTACCCTTGTACAGAGTTGAGCATATAGATAGATAGGAGCTGGATCCCCCTTCTCTTGACCACATCAGCCTCAAAGACCTTCCCTTCAAAAGCTGTCCTTCTACATTCCAGGGTTCCATGGTAGGCAGGTTAGGCCGCTTTCCAGCTCAGTCCTTTTCCTGATCTGGTGAACAGCTACCAAACAAACCCTGGTGGTCTTGAACCCACGCTTATAGCTCTGCCTCAGGGCAGGCATCTGATCACACCACGGGAGCGCGGCAGACTCACGTACTGGGTCCAGTAGTTTAAGCTGATTTTCTCTCGTCACTTTCTCTCTCTCTGTTGGAAAGGCAGACCATTCAGGTCACTGAGCGTTGCTTGAGCCACCTGCACAGAAGGCCCAGTGTTCAATGCTGCGCAAGGTTTAAGTTGGTGAAGTGGTCCCCGCCTCTGAGGGTGTGCAGTTGGGATGGGTGTGTAATGTGTGGCTGCTGTAATGTAATATAAACTGCACCCATGGTGGCAAGGTAGGGGAGATTTTGCTGCATAAGAGCACATTGAAACTTTTAAGTCTAGGATTTTGTTAGAGAGAAAGACGTGAACTTGTAGTAGAAGGAAAATTTTGAGTAAATCAGTTTGTGTCTTGGACAGATGTGTGTGTGTGTTTGGCGGGGGTGCGGAATGGAGAGGGAAAAGGTATCCAGAGGTATATTTTCAGGCAAGAAGATAAATTTGTAAATTTAGTCAATCAATATTTAATTTCTCTGGTGCTAAGAACAGTGCCAACCCCATTAGGAAATAAAATTGTAAATATAAAATTGAGGGAGAGTCTGCCTTCAGGAAGCTGACATTCTAGGAGACAGGTGAGATCAGCTCACAGGTAAGGGTATGCTGGATGGTGCAAGCAACTACCGTTGGCGCCTGCTGCAGTCTAGTTACAGCTGAATGTCCCGCAGGCTTGTGAAGGAAATGGTGGAGAAGGGCTTCTCTGGGATAAGGGCCCCTTATGTGGGAGAAAAGGCAGGAAATTAGGGCATGATGAGACGTGTGCTTGTAGAAACTTCGTGGGACCTGGTATTACATAAGGGGTTAAGAAGTTTTAAAAGAAGAATAAAATATCAGTTAAAAAGTTGAAGAAAATATTTAGTCATGGGCGTTTATTCAGAGAATTTGAGCATAAATCATCAGGAGCCTGGAACTCAAAGCCCCTCGGCCACTCCTCAGCGTCTCACACTGTTAGTGATTCCTGCCTCTTAGCCATCTTTCTGCCCTCTCCCCTTTCCACTTTGGGGAACTTATGACAGTTACCTTTAAGTGCTTGTTTACAACCCCCCATCCCACCTTCTGTATTGGTGTTAGGGATGGACTCTACCACTGTTTGCTCAAGGCTGCCCTATTCCCATTCCCTTGTTTGCAGGGAGCTGCTCTGGGCATATTTGGGGAGTCCCTGCCTGCTGCCCTTCCTAAGTGATCCCTGCTTGCCCAGCACACAGCATGCTGCTCATTTCCTTTTTCTGGTACTGGTCCAGATTTGGCCTGGGCTTTGCCTGGCAGCTTCCCTGTGCCCAGCGTAACTGACTCAGAGGAGGGTCGATGCCTCTGTTTCCAACCTTCCTCATTTTTTATCAGTCTCCTTAGGTGTTTGATGAATAAACCATTTGAGTTATAGTAAAGGTATAATTGCTCCAGAGCAGAGCGAGGCCAGGCTGACTTCATCAGGGGCTTTTTGGAATGCTTTATTTCATTTAATCCTAACAACACGACTGTGAGGTAGTTAACATTGTCATCACGTTCATGACAGTGAACGTGAAGTAACTGTGGTTCGATGAGACTGAGCAACTTGCTCAGAGCCACAGAGCTAGCAGGTGGTTCCTCTGCAGGGATCAACCGCCCGGCCCCACTTGTCCTGGGGAAGCTTTTATTTGGGATCAAAGATTGGTGATGAGGGAGGCCCTTTACAAACTTGACTCAGGTGGAAATGTGCTACTGCAGAAGATTCTCCCACAGTAGATTTGGAATTTGCTTCCACAAGAGGTCATTTTCCTGAGGATAAATAGTGGGACAAAAGACAATGAAAGGTTCTTATTTCCAGATGTCCTTAACATGTCCTGGGAGAATGAAACCTACTGTTAAATGTGTGGAAAGTGTATTCACACAAGGTGGTCTGGTAAATGGTCACTGCAGGGAAGTTTGCAGGAATTTTACTTTTCAGATGGGTTTATCCTTTTTTGAAGGAAAAGAAGCTCTGTAGTATATCTCCCTTTTTTATTTTATTTTCTTTTTTGCTTTACTACTTTTCAAGACCAGCATAAACCTACTGGTATGTTTTCATTCTAAAGAATGGAACAGTTTAGAAAGAGTCACATACAAACTACATAGAGAAAGATCATTGAATGAGGCCTACATTTAAAAAAATTCAATACTAGTTGTGAAACGATAATGCCTTTAATCACCAGTAATATACTGATATCTTGTTATTGTTACATTAAAACAATTAAGGTGAAATATCAGTCACTTCTAATATTTGTTATTTATCAGAATGCTAAGAATAACATGAGCTCATTGAACATTTTTATTTTTCTTATACCAGAAATTCTAATGCCTGTTTTTGCTGGAGGACATTTGTTTTCCTTTTTTGGAGGTTTAATTGTTTTTTTGTATGTAACTTTTTTTTGAGACAGGGTATCACTGTACTACCCAGGCTGGAGTGCCCTTGCTTGATCTCGCCCACTGGAGCCTCTACCTCCCGGGCTCAAGCAGTCCTCCCACCTCAGCCTCCGAAGTAGCCTGGACTTACAAGTGCCTGCCATCATGTCAAGCTAATTTTTGTATTTTTTTTGTGGGGATGAGATGTCACCATGTTACCCAGATTGATCTTGAACTTATAAGCTCAAGCGATCTGCCCACTTTGGCCGCCCCAAGTGCTGGGATTACAGGCATGAGCCACTGTGCCTGGCCGATTTGTGTAACTTTAAAAATGACACGTAACTAGCCCATGTCTCCCTTTACTGTTCACTGTATTTTTTCACCATTATTAGTTGCAGATGTTATATATTCTTCCTTCAGTTGATTACTCATATTGGCAGTTACTTTCATATTTGTTGCATTTCTATCCCTGTTGTTTCTGAATACTTGAACAGGTATATTCAAGCTCTTGCTTCCTCTCTACCCACTCCTGAAAATACATTTTTTCCATTTCTGTGCTTTTCCATCTGCCATCCCAAGAACATATTTTTAGTTAGGTGCTTAGGGAGACTTTATTGAAAAATGCATCTTCAGATATGAAGCTGTGATTTTTACAGTTATATGCTGGAACCTGAGAACCTCATGCCACTGAATGTCCTGTGCAGAGTACAATAGATGGTTAGAATGCATCCATGCACCCCTACTGACACTTGATATCGGTGGCTGTGAAGCTTTTACTCTGCCCCACTCCCTACCGGATGTTTGGGATTTGTGCCACTGTGAGGGGTTTCTTTCTTCGTTTCCCTGTTTTTTCATATCTGCATTCTAATCTACATAACTCTGTTGAAAGTTCTTTCTAGGAAGATGTACAGCAGAATCGTTTTCACTTTCATGGGAAGCTATTCAAAGTTTCTTTTAAATTATATACTTTATTAAAAGTTATCTTTGCACTGATTTGTTTTGGCTATTTTAATTCAAAATAATGGGCAGTGAGCTTATATTTATGTGTGTGTGTGTGTGTGTGTGTGTGTGTGTGTGTGTGTGTATGTGTGTGTATCATAGTTTTTTTCATAGTACACTATAGATGTTGGAATTCCTTACTCAGTGAACCCAATGAGTATGTGTTGGGCTATGTGAGTTAAACCAGATCGATTGTTTCAGATTCTTTTGTCTCATTTAAAAGGCACATCTTCTTTTGATGCTTTTATGTATAATTTCAAACTATTTTGCCGCCATCAGTCATCTTTTTACCAACATTGATTTAGGAGTTATCCATTTTTCCAATATTATTTAGGAGTTATTCTAATTTTCCAATATTATTTAGGGGTTATCTATTTTTAAATGGTTTATAATTACTACACTTCTGTTTCTTTTGCCATTAATTTCACTATTATTGAGTACATTGTCTGCAAAGTTGGACTTAGGAAGAAAAAATATATACACAGCTAGATTAAATGCTTCAAAAGCACCCTAACGCTTTTGTTGAAAGTAACCAGGACAATTTGTTTATCTACTGTATTTATACCTTTGTGTATCATGCTGATAAATGTACTTGAGAGTTGTAGTTGGACTTTATTACTGTATTTAAGAAATGATTTCGGCCAGGCGCAGTGGCTCACACCTATAATCCCAGCACTTTGGGAGACTGAGACGGGTGGATCACAAGGTCAAGAGATCAAGACCATCCTGGTCAACATGGTGAAACCCTGTCTCTACTAAAAATACAAAAATTAGCTGGGCATGGTGCTGCACGCCTGTAGTCCCGGCTATTCGGGAGGCTGAGGCGGGAGAATTGCTTGAACCCAGGAGACGGAGGTTGTGATGAGCCGTGCCATTGCACTCCAGCCTGGGTAACAAGAGTGAAACGCCATCTCAAAAAAAAAAAAGAAATGATTTCATTGGTGCACTTCTCTATTAGTAGGGAAAACAATTGCCATTGTATGTTCAAAATTATTAAATTAGCTACTATTACAGGAACATGGAATGTCTGTCAGGGTTCCTCCAGAGAATAGAACCAGTAGAAGGTACATACACCCTGGAGATTTATTACAAGATATTGTGTTATGCAATTTTTGGCTAGCTAGCAAGTGTGAAATCTGATGAACAGATTGGAAGTTCTTGGGCAGAACTGACGTTGTAGTTTACAAGCAGAATTTTTTCTTCCTCATGAAAACCTTAGCTGTGCCCTTAGGCTTTTCATCTGATTGGAGGAGGCCCATTCAGATTACAGAGGATGATAATTTCCCTCACTTCAAGGCAACTGATTTCAGCTGTTAGCACATCTACAAAATACCTTTACAGAAACACCTGGGTTTGTGTTTGATTGAACAGTTTGGGACTGTAGCTTCACCAGGTTAATACATGTAATTGACGAGAATCCATTGAAAATGCATTGCCGGTTGCTAAGCACTGTGGATACCCACACTTGCAGGTACCCATACTGTAGGTATCTAAACCATGTGTGTATCTGTTGAAGGGGCACATTTATGAAGATTTCATCAACAGATTATGGGACTTAGTAAAAAATTAAGGAATAAAAGAGGGAATAGGGAATTACATCAGTCATAGTGATATTTACTTATGGATACCAGGAAGAGTCAGAAAACAGAAAACACTGTTAGACTCTATAAAGCGGGGAAGAGAACCTGAGGAAGCAAGGGAAGAATTTCTTTTCTTTCAAATTGAGTTTTGTGTGGAAATTTAATTCCACTGAACATTATCTGCCCTGGCATATTATAATGGGCAGAGATCTGAGATTCTAGACCTGTACTCTTACTTTGCAACTGTACAGTAGGAAGTTGGAAACATGAAGACTTTGGGAAGATTTCGTCCTCTATGGTATACACATGGCTTTCAGGAATCCACACTTTCTTGGTCTTTCCGATACCATCCTAGTAACTCCTTCTCTGATTTGTTTGGCTGGTTCCTCCTCTTCTCCACATACCCTTCATGCCGAAAGGTGCTGGCCTCAGTCCTTGGCCTGTGCCAGGTCTGCCTCATTTTATTAGGGGCCTTGTCCATTGCTGTGGCTGTCAGAGGTTACTGTGGGCCGAGAACTCTCAAGTTGGTGATCTCTAGCCAGACTTTTCTCCTAAACTCCAGGTCATATTTCCATCTGCTGATTTAGTCTCTCCATGAGGATGTCTGCTAGACAGCTCCACTTTAATTTGTCTTTTCTTCTTCACCACCGCCCCCGCCCCAATCCACAAGTGCTCGCTTCTCTTAAAGATTTTTTTTTTACTGCATTTTAGGTTTTGGGGTACATGTGAAGAACATGCAAGATTGTTGCCTAGGTACACACATGACAGCGTGATTTGCTGCCTTCCGCCCCTTCACCTATATCTGGCATTTCTCCCCATGTTCTCTCCTCAGCTCCCCACCCCTTGCTGTTCCTCCCTTATTTCCCCCCAACAGACCCCAGTGTGTGATGCTCCCCTCCCTGTGTCCATGTGTTCTCATTGTTCAACACCGGCCTATGAGTGAGAACATGTGGTGTTTGATTTTCTGCTCTTGTGTCAGTTTGCTGAGAATTATGGTTTCCAGGTTCATCCATGTCCCTACAAAGGACACGAACTCATCGTTTTTGGTGGCTGCATAATATTCCATGATTTTTTAAAAATATTGAGCTCGATCTTGCTTGTTTCCCATGCTGGCCTTAAACTCCGGGGCTCAAGCGTTCCTCCCCGGTCAGCTCCCGAGTTGCTAGCACTACAGGCATGCCCCGCACCCGACTTTCCTATCTCAGTTGATAAGATCTCCATCTTTCTGTTTACATAGGCCATAGCCTTTGCAGTCATCCTGGACTTCTGCCTCTCATAGCTCAGATCCTGTATGTCAGGTTCAAAAGAGATTCTGAATTTTATGGCTTCTCACCACTACCATCATCTCCTGTCTGAATTATTCCAGTGGCCTCCGACTTGGGCCTCCCAACTGACTCCGTCTTCCCTCGTGCGATCTCTTCTCAGTTTGGCAAACACATTGATGCTGAAAGTGAGAACACACCACTCATTTGCACGGAGCTTCTCTCTGATGCCTCAGTTCTCTCATAGAAAACCCAGTGATGAGGTCTCTGTTGTCTGTCACCTGTCAGACCCGCCTTTCACCTGCCCTCTGCCTCCTGCACTGCTCCAGTGTGCTGGGCTCTTTGTAAGGCATACCCTCTCTTCAGTGCTGTTTACAGTCTGAATTATTGCTTTGCCGGTTTTTCTCATGTAGTAGTGAGGTGAAACCAGCTCTTACAAGGTGGGCCAGTCGTTACACTTGAAGGAATTTTGTGAACTGGTTGCCATTCTTTTCGTAACCTGAAATTGGCCATGGTGGGAGCATTTTCATCATAGAAATCAGCAACCACTGCAGTTTCATTCCTCACTTCACCCCCAACCTCAGAGGGGCTGGTAACTGTTTAGCACCATGTCACCGTCACAGCTGATCGGTCATTGCCAGTCATCCCTTTGCTTACCGTGTCCCTTCTCAATGAGGCCTATCCTGACCTTCCAGTAGCACTTACTATCTTTAAACATGCTATGTAAGTGTATAATTTATGAATTTTTATTTGCTGTTTATTACCCGTGTTCACCAAAGTGCCCACCGCAGTGACTGGTACATAGAGGGCCCTTAGGGAAAGAATGAATTGAAAGGTTGTTGTTAATATTAGTTGTAGAGTCATTTCAGGGCTTCTATGCCAGGTACTAAGAGAAAAGGGAATTTGTGTGTGTGTGTGTGTGTGTGTGTGTTGTTTTGTTTTAGAGCAACACTGATGAATTTGAGCCATGTGCATAGATTTTAGGAAATTCAGTGGCGAAACTCGTGAAAAAGAGGTGTAGTCATTCTGGGTTGTCCTTAGACTCAGGTAGCCCAACTTGTTTTTTGAAAACGTCAGTGTCATTAGGAACTATGAATTCTTTATGTTATCTCCCACGTCTGTACTCTGTTGCTAATGTTGCAGTCCTACAAGTGTGAACTTTTTCTTAATCATGAAAATTTACATTTTGGATTACAGCTTTATATTACCTTTCTGAGGTGAGATTCATAGTCCTTATTCTTTAGATTAAGATAGCTTAATATTTCGTGATTTAGATTTCTTCGATCTCTGTGTTGTTTTGGTCAGACATTTATGCGTTAATAATATTTGAAAAAGTTGGGTAAGATTTTTTCATTCTGTTGTATACTAGACTATAGGCTCTCTCAGATCCTAGGATACCCTTATTCATGGCTAAATTGCCTACACCACTTAGCAAATGTGCTAGAAATGACAGGGGCCTAATAAAAGGATCTTTGATTTAACTCAGTAGCCAATTTCATTTTCTTTGTGTTGGCCCATAAATTTACAGTCATTTTGAAACTTCATTGTAACATTGTTAAGTGCACTTCTCGTATTTGAAGTAAATTATTTCATAATTTGCCTATATAAAACAAAGTGTTTCAAAAATTTAAATTCTTATTTACTAATATGTTTAAATCTTTTTCCTAATGATCTATGACACTTAATGGAGTAACAGTCTTGTTCGTATTGATGCTTTCAGCTGCATTTCCTTCTGTTCCCGTGCTGCTCCTTGTTAGGCAATAGTTTATTTTTGAAAGACAGTGACATCTTTTTGACTCCAGAAGTTTTTCCCTAGTGATTTGTGTGCGATTCCTTTTCATTTTCTTTGACCTGTTGAGTGTGCTATTGAGACAAATGTTTGCTTATTTTATATACTATGTTGTTTTCTCTTTCAGCTGTGCTATTTATTATTATTATTATTTTTGGAGATAGAGTCTCTCTCTGTTGCCCAAGCCAGAGTACAGTAGCGTAGTCTTGGCTCACTGCAACCTCTGCATCCTGGGTTCAAGTGATTCTTGTGCCTCAGCCTCCTGAGTAGCTGGGACTACAGGCATGCACCACCATGCCCAGCAAATTTTTGTATTTTTCGTAGAGACAAGATTTCTCTAATATTGACCAGGCTGGTCTAGAACTCCTGACCTCTGGTGACTCACCCACCTTGATCTCCCAAAGTGCTGGAATTACAGGCATGAGCCACCTCGCCCAGCCTGTCTGTGCTATTTCGTACTAACTTAATGGGCTCTATAGATATAAATATGTTTCTCACATCCATCCACTTAAGGAATTGAGCTTCCTACATGAGACATAGTAATGCTTAAACAATAATACTTTGATGAATGAGTATATTGGGCATATGTGCTTTATATTTCTATTTTTTATAGTATTTTCTCTTAATTACTACTTTTTGAGTACGTCCTGCTTATCTTCATTGGAAACTAACCCTGTTAAAATAAGCCAAATATTTATATAAATAAAACATATAAATTCTAAACTTTCTATATTTTTATAGTATATAAATATATTCAATCATATTAAGATAACAGAGTTCAAGATGAAAAATTGCACAATTTTTACCTTAACACAAATTTGATTCCAGTGGGGCCATATATCTTCTCTTAGAACAAAATGAACAAAATTATGCCTTACCCCTTCATCTTTACTTTTTCATTTGTTTAAAAATGATGATTAAAAGTGTATTGCAGAGGATTACAACACAATGAAATAATTCTGTTATCTATATGTTTAATATGCATGGGGTTAGTGTATCTGATCTTATTTAATACTGTGATTTATTCACAGTGTCTGTAAACTTACACACATACTGGAGGGAATCAGATTATGCTTGGAGAATCCCAAAATCTTACTTGGATTTTTTTTTTTTTCCTTTTCCGCTGCCTTGGTTAATGCCAGAACTATGTATCAAGAGTACACAGATCTCACCTTACAGCATTACAGCAGCTCCTTGAAGTGATAAGCCATGTTCCACTTTTCTTTATTTATAATAACCTCATATAGTTAATGGGTGATTTTATATGAAACCATATTTATATAGATGTCTTAGTAAATGACTAGAAAAAATTGCCACTTTGTTAAATATGCAACATAGTTTAAACATGAAAAATGAAATATATTCTACAACAATGTTCCTAAAGTGTTAAATATATAGATGGAAGTGTTGAATTTGAGGAAAACTTGATGTTAAACATCCAGGTCATAAATACTCTCAAATCTCAAGCATGGCCACAAAGCATTGTCCGCCAGCCCATGTCCACCCCTTCAACCTTGACTTTACTGCCCTCCTCCTCTACATGCTTTTGATGCCATCCTGAGCCTTTTCCCCTCATGGCTGCACCATGCTTCTCCTTCCCCCATGGTGTGGTTCTCCTCACCACATAGGCGTGAGCATCTCAGAGTCCTCCCTTGAGTTTCTGCAGTTGGACGGTGAGCCCCTCTGTGAGTTGGAGCGCCCTTGAACACGAGGCACTGGCCTGTGTCATAGCATTTCTGCCCACTTGGAAATGGGCTTCCTTCAGGACTTGAGATTCTTCTCTAAGGCACAAACGGCATTTTGTTCTCCTCTGCATGCCTGTGTTCATGCCCTTAACGCAAATGTTTATGATGAGTGACTGAAGTAGTTTGAATGATACATTTATATGCATCTATTCTATTGATGTCACAATGGCTTTTTAAATAGTTAAATTAGTATTTGTATTAAAATTATACCTCAAAAGATACATGTTTATATACATATATAAATGATAGTTATATAAGAAATGTTGAAAACACAATCTGATTTTTTCAGAAGTTTTTAAATCATTAAAATATAAATTTGTAAAATTACCCATGCAGAATCATATATTTAGAATCATCAAAAGTGGGAAACACTGTGAGAAAAGTAAGATAAGAAAATACTTTGTAAGTTTCTGTCTTAAGGAATCTCATGGGGCCCAGAGGAAGAGGCATGACAGGGTTTTGAAAGGAAACCAACGAAGGACTCTTCAATGTTAAATTCCTCCTCGATGGGTCTGCCCTCAATAAGCTGAACAGAGATCAGCCTAAGAAGAGACTAAGGGCACATAGGCATCCAAATAATGATTGAAAAGCAAGTTCTGAAAGTGAAATACCAGAAGGAAAAAGAGCCAAGTGATCCTGATTGATGATTCCTGAGTAAATCGTGTGGCTCAGGCCATCTGTGACCCACATAAAGAGAACAGGATGCTCTGCTGCCTTCAGGGGGCCCGGCTCGAAGGCGACCAGAAGGGCAAAAGAGATCCCAGAGAGAATGCAAGAATTGTTACTTAATTTTAGTCAACCTTACATTTCTTCATCGTAAATTAAAATTTATAATAATTGGAAAGAAAGCGCTGTGAAATGATGGTGATGCTCACGTTCCCCTCCTTGAGATTGTTTGCTTTCAGTGTGTTGGTAATCAACCAGCAGTGTTGGTGATTTAGCAGATAATCTACTAAGAGAGGTCCTTTGCTCAAAAGCAGTAATGGAGAGATAGCAAGATGTAGCTTCTATTACTTTTCAGTTTGGAAATGAAATATAAATACATAATTTTCATCTAAAAATAAGGGAATTGCTTACCCTTTTTCATTATAGTAAGTATTATTGATATAGCAAGTCATTGGAAATGAAGAATACTTTATATTCCCATTTAATTTCCTTTATTTCTTAGTTGTTTGTTAGCATTCAAAAAATGAGAAAATTCTACAAAGTTCATAATTTGATTGTATTTATAAGTCATTTCATCATCAAAAGGAAATTACGGTGTAACTAATAGCTTAAGTGAATGCTAATCTATTTGAAGAAAGTACTAAAATACACAATGAAGTTTTGCAAGGAAAGATTGAGTTTAACTAAACAGAAGGAGCTAATTCTTCCAGAAGGCATTATCTTGAATGAAGAGCATTTTTCCAAAAATGTTGGTGGAATATGTAACAGCAGAGAGTAAGTAAATCCATTCGTAATTGAAGAGAGAGATGAATTAATGAAATTAGTTTTAAAGTGTTTGTGGTACCAAACTGATTTTGTAAATTAGTTATTAATATAGAAAAAAAATCCTTCACACTTGGAAATGATGTCCTAGATAGGCAGAGGAACTGGTAAATATAGCTACTCAAGATCTAAGTAAAATATTTTCTTGAAATTTGAATAAATCTGTATCGACTTGGCTGTCTTGTATGCAGCTTAGGGTTTTTAGGAAAGTCATTAACTTCATGCCTCACTAGAAATTATTTTTGAGAGATGCTAGTGAATTAAGAGGAAAAGTGAACATTCAAAGTGGTCTACTACAATCTTATAAATCTTAGAATAACATTAAGAATATGGTCACAGAATTAGAAATTATTGATATTGATTCATTTTATATATAATATATCCTAACAAACAGCTTAAAGTAGCACCAGTTCATATACAGTGTTGGAAAGCATTGTATTAATAAACCCTTTCAAATAATGTCTGAACTGGGAGTTAGTTAAAACATGTATTTTTTTTGAAACAGAATCTCACTCTGTCACCCAGGCTGAAGTGCAATGGTATAATCTCGGCTCACCGCAACCTCTGATTCCTGGCTTTAAGCGATTTTCCTGCCTCAGCCTCCCAAGTAGCTGGGATTACAGGTGCATGGCACCACGCCCAGCTAATTTTTGTATTTTTAGTAGAGACAGGGTTTCATCACGTTGGCCAGGCTGGTCTCGAACTCCTGGCCTCGGGTGATCCACCTGCCTCGGCCTCCTCAAGTGCTGAGATTATAGGTGTGAGCCACTGCCTTTTAAGGCATCAGAGTCTTCCTTTCAATATTTAACACCTCTAGAGAATATAAAAATAATTTTATCTTAAAAAGTGGTTTACAGCCAGGCACCATGGCTCATGCCTGTAATTCCAGCACTTTGGGAGGCCTAGGCAGGCAGGTCCCCTGAGGTCAAGAGTTTGAGACCAGCCTGGCCAACATGGTGAAATGCCATCTCAAGAACAACAACAAAAATACTAAAATTAGCTGGCTATGGTGGTGCACACCTGTAATCCAGCTACCTGGGAGGCCAAGGCAGGAGAATCGCTTGAACCTGGGAGGCGGAGGTGGCATTAAGCCGAGATCATGCCGTTGCATTCCAGTCTGTGACAGAGTGAGACTTCATCTCAAAGCAAAAACAGAAGTGTTTTATATGAAGTTTTTCCGTTTGCTCGTAGTTCATAGTGATTCTCTTGGAATGTTCTACTGAGAGATATCTGGGCTTTCTAGACTCAATAACCAATTTATTTTCTTTTGCAGTAGTGTTTGAATTACATTAAATTTAATTTTTTACATGCTTAATAAGAATACATAAGCAAAATAATGAAAAACAGTGTTCCCCCACCCCTGAATCCACAAGCATAAACATTGAGGAACACGGTTTGGAAGGGTATTTATATGGGATGGTGTTTAACAGAAACCCGTATTACAATATTATCTCTAAATACGTGTCACTGATATCACCTGCTCCATGTTTTTCTGTCCAGGCTTTTGCTGAAAAATACCTGGCTTTCTATCTTTGCTCTAAGACCTCTTCCCACCTCAAAACTGTGATCATTGAATTATTAATTTCAATTCAAAAGCTTCTTGTTTAAAAGTTACAAGGGTCTAGGTTTTCATGATTCTCACCAACAATTAAAATCTTACTGATTCTCCTCTTTTTAACGAGGACTTTCTATTTTTTAATTTCTTTTTTCTCTTTTGGCAAACATGAGGAAGAAACTGCCAGCAGAAATACAGGTGGAAGCACCTCCTCCTGTAGCCTTCTCTTGTATTTTTAAAGCAGCTTTGTCATATGGTTAATGAAGGAGAAAGTCGACAACATGTGTAGTGTGGATGTCTGCTGTCAGCAGATTGCAGTGTGTGACCATGTTTTTTTCCAGTCATCTGAAGTATCTTCCCAGTCTGATAGCTCTTCATTTAAAGAATAATTTTTTTTTATTATTTAAAAAGAATCATGTTTGTTCTATGATACGTATGATATGTATAAAATGGGGTAAAATACAAAGAAACAGCTGCCACCCAGCACAGTGTTTTTATCCTTCTCTCGTGGTGGGAACCTTTTATCCAAGGTGCACCTTTTTTTCTCTCATGTAAGGCTGTGTGTGTGTGTGTGTGTGTGTGTGTGTGTGTGTGTGTCTGTGTGTCTGTGTGTGTGTCTGTATGTGTGTGTACTGACTAGTTTTTTCAGCTAGACTTTTTATAAACTTTAATTTAGAAGTGATGCATTTTTTTCTATTACAAATTTGTTTATTTCTAGAAATTGTTGCCTTGAAATACATATATTTTATAGTGTGACGAACCTGAACTCACATAGGATTTTTCACAGACATAAGTTGTTTTCCAGACTTTTTATCTATTTCACTGAAACATGTCTGAGGATCATAAACTGCAGCTTAGTGATGGTATGAACTGAGGAACTGAGTTGAGAAGAACTGAGCGGTGGCTCGTTGCACCACGTTCCTGTTTCAAATGCTAAGGAAGTTTGTCGGTGATTTGAAGGAAAGGCAACGTAGTCAGTTTTGGGTGATACTTGATTGGAAAGTTTTGGAATTTCTTGAAGGAATTGAAACAATAAAACCGTAAAAAAGAATGAAAAGAGGGTGCAGGAGGTAAGACCAGTTCCAACACTGGGTTGTGTCGGGTGCTTTGTGTCTGCGTGGGCATGTGGGCAAGATGACAGTTGCTAGACTTCAGCTGGCTAATCCATGCTTTCAGTGAACATTGCAGCTTTGGCTTCAGTTTTTGTAGATGCTAGAAAATAAAATACAACAAAGAAACAGAATGTAAATTTGGTAAAATATTTTATATTTTTATGTAAATACCTCAGTAGGCAAAGCTTTCTATCCGTCAAGCCATAACACTGATCATTGGAGACACATGGCTAAGAGTTGAGCCATAAGGCCAGAAGCATCTTTTTCTCACTTCTGCTTCTGACATTGATGTACCTTTTGTATCCAAAGTGTTGCCCCGTTTCCACAGCATAAAGGTGAGAAGATCTCTGGCTAGGATACTTTCATAGAGACTGTTGATAAGCTGTCTCTCTGGGACAAGTTTCTAAACCATCCTGAGCCTTTGTGTTTGTGATGTGTGCCTGAATGTTAGATGGTCATCAAAGTCTATTTCACAGTCAATTCTAGTTTCACAGTCAATTCTAGTTTGAAAATTCTGTGTTGTACTGAAGTGGCAAACCATGGATTTGAAGTCACATGAATTTAGATTCCTTGAGTGCCACTTCTTGTGGTGACTTTGGGCTAGTTTCTTTGCTTTTCTAAGCTTAGCTTTCATCTCTTAAAATACGATTGTAATGTTTACCTTATAGAGGCATTTTGAGGACTAAATGAGACCACATCTGTAAAGTTCCTAAGAGTATCTACTCTAGATGAGAAAGTGTGTGGTCGGGGGTGGGGGAGGGGGAGTTGTCAGACTCTGTGCCTTGAGACCCTTGGTTCGCAGCCATGAGCAAAGCGGTGCCATGCCCTCTGCCACCCTGTTCTCTTCAGTCTTCTGGGCATTCCTGCCTACACCTGGGCACCTACCTAGGCAGTCATGCTTCCAGCGATGTCTTGAGAAAGACACCAAGGAGATGCCCCAAGACTTACCACCATGGGTAGCATGCTTCTGGAGGAAATGAGTGCCAGCTTCCAGAAAAGATGCCAAGATTGAAATCTCCTGTTTATATACTGTGGAATAGTGAAAATTTGGTTGTGTAGCATTTGATTTCCATTTAATGCATATAAGATAGTCTAACAAAACATTTTGTTTTTACTGGCCTTTGAATCTTTTATTAATGAATCAGTATAATTTATTTTCCTAAAGAGGCTAATCCTTTCAGAAGAAAGCCTTTTGGCTATCAGGCAGTATATTAAAATTAGAGGGAAAATATCCCCATTCATGAAATTATATCTGAAGCTGTAGAATAGGTGAATGGTGACTGTATCTCTATTGTTGGAAGTTAAAGGATTTTTCAGTGAAATATTAAAAATACTGAACACTGCAAATATTTACCATTTTTGCCCTTTTATTTTACTAATAGGTACAAGTCTATCTTCTTTTAAATGTTTAGTGAAAAACTTTTAAATTTTTTAGTGAAAACTCAAGATATTTTTTAAAAACTGGTTGATTACATGGTAAAGGGATAGATTTCATTGTTGCCCAGTTTTTCTCTTCTTTCCTTCGCTTTGTTTTTTCTAAAAACCCTTAGATTCGTCCCTTCTCCAGCTTTAGTATATAGCTCTTACATGGATGTCCGAGGGATCATCTTTATTCATGCTTTTCTCTCTGTTCTGTCCACGCATTCTGCTCCTTGTTCTCTTTTTCTCCTCCTGCTTGCCAGTACCCCTGTTCCTGTACCCCGTCTTCTGGCAGATGCACTCCAATGCCTGCGGGTCTAATCTATGAATTCAGTGACTATTTTTGTTTCTTAAATGTATTGATTTGACTAACGCTAAAACTTGATTACTTATACTCTTTTCTGTGGTCTATAACAAATAAAGGCTGGTACTTTGAGTTCCCTTTAGTTTCTGCTCCAGTGCCATTCTATCAGAAACATTTTCTCTGACCGTTCAGTTGCATATACTCCGCAGCCACACAGCAGCACCTTCCTTGCTAGCTTTTGCTTCATAGCACTAACTGTCGTGTTCTATATTGTGTTTATTCAGTTTTTCCAACCGCTAATAAAGAACTCTCAAAGAGAGTAGAAACTTGGTGTTTTCGTGTCCATTGCTGTTTTCATCAGCACCTGGATTAGAGTGTCTGAAACTGCATTAGGCTCTCAATAAATATTTCTTGAACAAATGAGTGATTAGAATTCAAACTGTGGATCTGGATAGTAATTTAGAAGTCAGTAAAAACAGTTCCGCTGATAAGGGTTCTTTGTGCCTGTCTGCCTTTACTTATGATGATCTTTGGTTTGCATGGAAAACTATGGTCCTCCATGATACATATTTTGAAGATAAATTAATGTTTAGAAGATGTTTAAAAGTACTTTTATAAACTCAGTTCCTAGCAGTGATACTGTGATAGGACTGATTATTCAAATGTCTTTCCTTCAACATAAAGTCTACAGTTGTTCCTGGGAAGTGTTTATACTTCATGCAAGTATGATCTGTGAGACACATCATGATTGACGTGAGTTCTAGCTATTCCTGAACATACTTATATGGACCACAAGTTACTGACACGTTTCTTTCTTTTTTAACAATCAGAGAACATGTATAATAATGGCATTATTGCCTGATAAACATTTATATTATCTTCACAATTCTGAAAATCAGAGAAATGCCATGAGTGGGTACATATTTATATATCTTACTTGCATATGTTAAATTGAAGTGTTTTACATTATGAGAAATTTGGGAGTCAGGCCCACCTGAATGTGACCCAAGCGCAAGGGCGTGAGGCTGTGCGTGAGGTGTGGAGCATGGCAATTGGTCCTGGTGACCAAGATTAATGAAACTCAGATGGGTTTTAATTAGTGCAGCTGCAGTCATCAATTATCTACTGGACACAAATATTGTTATATTTAGGAAATTCTTGATTTATTTTATTCCACTGGCCAGCAGATTTAGATGAATGAGTTCTCATCATAAACATTCTGAGAAAAATCGCCAGAGGCCACAGTTGAATCAGCAAGAGTGAACAATACAGAAGAAATGATGCAAAGTACTCTTAGCATTCATTTGGAATTCTTGCAGAAATGTTTGGCTTGTACAGGTTGTCCAAAACATTGTGGCATCTTGAACAAAAGTTAGAGCAGTCTATCAAGAAAGGAAATGTGCACCTGTGATTGTCCAGAAGGTGCTCCATAACAGATGCCAGAGCACACACACTGAAAGGGTAGCACTGCGTCACGGTGGCTGCATAATGGAGTCATCTCCTGCTCCACTCCGTGGTCACATTGTTGCAGGAGCATGGACAGGCGCCACCAGGCACCGACAGGGGCGGAGAATAGGAACACTAAGTCAGGACTTTCTGATCATAAGAAAATTCCATGTTTATATGTATGGATATATACTATACACATACATGTTGTTGGCTTTATTTTTCTTTTAAAATCATTTAAAAGAAATTTTTTAATTAATTAAAAAAATTTATACCCTTGAATTAAACAGGTATAAGAAATATGCATAACTTTTGAGGAGAAGAATTATTATTTATACCTAAAAAAGAACCATGACACTTGTCAAATTGACAGCTAGCTCTATCAAACTAAGATAATTTTAATATTTGTAGTTAAATTTGGAACAAAATTTGGAATTATTTTTAGAATGATGGCCTTATAATTAATATAAATTTTTATTATTAAATACAGTAGCATTCTTTCTGAGAAGGTTTTCTCAAAGTTTGTAATTTAATATCCTGAGCTTTGTAATTTAGTGAGAGTATCTAGTAGAGTTTTTGTAATAATAGCTAGACATTAAACATGATTTCTTTTCTTCACTTTCTCGTAATATGAAATATCTGTCAAATCTTATTCAACAGAAGGGGGAAAAAGAAACAAGTGAACTTGGGAGTACATTCTCGGTTTAAATTATAGAGTGTAACGTGGTAGCCACGAAGTCTGTTCTACAGAATGAGGGGTAAGTCATAACCAAGACTTCCTCCAAAATCAATGGCAAATAATTTTTTCACGGTCTGTGGTAGGATACTTGATTTATATTAGGTTAGGAGTAGTTCACATCTGAAATACATTTATTACAATTTTCTAAATCTTGTATTATGTGTATGATTTCTGTTTGTTGTATAACAAGTTCATAGTCAACTGGTTCTTTAATGGATTAGTCAAATTAATTAATATCACAATTTTATTCAAATTGTGATTCCCTAAGGAATGAGAAAGTGTGGCTAGTTTCTAAGGGTAGATGGTATTGGCTGGTATTCTTTCTGGCTGAGAAGGTCCACCTTTGTCCCTAGGAAAGGAAAAAGCATATCAAATGTGCTCACATTTGCTACACTAGATTAGAATGACTTTTATCGTATCTGAATTGTCAGAGAGCTTGCAATTAATGCTCCTAGCCACTAGCTGTTGTCTTGGTATCATTTCATAAATACTGTGATTTTGGAGCATATTTTTATGGCCTTCATGTTTTATAAAGTAAATCATAGAAAGCTTTCCATTTTTCAGTTAGCAGGTGGAAGAGCTTTTGTTCACCAAACCAAGTTTCTGAGGAGGAGGATTTTCTTTCTTTTTCGTTCATTTATATGTGATTGTATTTTACCACTCAGGAACACATCCTGCACCTCTGAACTGGCTTGTCTTGAGTGACCAGACATCCTGAGATAGGGCCCAGAGTTGTCTTCTTTGCATCATTAGTCTTTATGATTATAGATTTTTTACTCATAATTGAATATTCTTTTTCATAAAGTTTTTAAAGAATCTAATATGCCAGTGATCTTAACATTCACCTTTAACTGTAACTCACATGTGTTTAATTTCAAAGAGTCTACAATACTACCTGTCAGAAGCATCTCCGTCCATTTCCAGCGTGTTATCATTGTTGGTTTACTTGTCTGTGTTGCTGCTTTCTGTTTGTTCATCCGTCCATCTGACCGTGTACCCACCCAACAACCCACCTCAAAATTAAGGAGATAGTTTTCCAAGTCTGACAAGCAGTAGGAGACAAGTGTGGCTTAAGTGTGGTATGCACAAGGGTAGTGCTAATAGACCAGAAGGGGACGCGAGCAGGTCTTAGATTATGTCAGTTCTTAGAAGTCACGGTAAGGAATTGGGATTTTGTTTTCGGATCAGTGGGAAACCACTGGACAAATTGTAATGACTTCATGGCTGAATTTCTTGATCATTTGGTTTCCAGACCTCTTAACATTGCCTGTCACCTATTTAATGGTTTGTGAATGTCTGGTGTATGGGTGAGGGAGCCCAACCTCTCTGGCGCCTTTACAGGGTCGCCCTAAGAGGTTTCATGTCTTGCACCACAGTGTCCACCCCTGGGGACAGATGACACACGAGGTAGTGTTTTATGACTCAAAGAGTCCTAGACAAAAGTTGAAAGATCTGTGTTGTACCACTATCTAGCAGTTTAAGGAAGTCCTAAATTTTGTGTCCTTAGTTTTAAAGTAAGTGTGTTAGATTATCTTTTAAGATTACTTGATATTCTAATGTTCTTTGATTATATATAGTGTTTACTCTGAGAAATGTCTCTTCTAATCAGCATAATATGAGCTACCCACATGGAGATGCGTAAGCATTTCTTACAAAATTAATACTTTTGCTATAACAAGTAGTGATAATTTTACACAAACACTATTTTTTATTTCCTTGGTTTTGAATCTATAATATAAAACATTAGCTTATGAGGAGGCCCTGTGACATTTCTTGCCAAAGAATGAAAAGTCTGAGCTTTAGTTATTACAGCAAAGTAATACATTAATTTTCTCATGAAGATTTTGAAAAATAATTTCTCCCCTTTAAAAATATTTATTGAGATTGGTTTGTTTTTCTCAATTCTTTTTTTTTAAATAATAAAATATTTCACATATCCAACAGAATGTATTACACACACAATATATACTACATAGACACACACACATATAGCCTATATATATATAGTGTCAAGAATAATGATAGAAACAAGCAGCCGTATAACACCCATGCAGCTTAAGACATGCACTTGAACCGTCTTCTGCAGGCTTCTCTCCAGCTGCATTCTTTTCATTTCCCTAGAGCTGACCACTGTCCAGATTTCTGTTAATCATGTTAAACATAGATTATTAAAACCCAGTATTAATTTAGAGATTAGTGAAATATTTCCTTCTTGTTAAGCATCTTTATTCTCAATCTATGTATAGTTTTCAATTTCTAGTCAAACACCCTATTATGTGTTCTTTAAAAATATTTTGTATTTCTTTGGGAACTTATTCTGTTAGTAAATGGAAATGAATGAATAATTCAACCTTTGAATAAATTGTGCTTAGGTATATTGATTCTTTAGAATTTGGGCTCTGGCTTCAGTACAAGACATCTGCAAACCATCGTATCTATTGGTTTTGTTAAGATTGCCTGTTGTTCTATTTTGTAGGCTAGGGTGCATACCTATGGGAGCTTTTATTTCAATAGGCCACTATTGATTTGAAAACACATTAACTTTATCATGCCAAAAATACATAAGCTTTGTTGATGCCTCTTGCTAAAGAAGGAATTTCAAAATCTGATCCATAATAATAAAGCAAAACACATGTTTAAAATTGTTAAACAGTCTTTGGAAGATACATGTAGCAATTTAACATTAATAATTTCAAAAGCTTGGTACTTTTAAATTTAATATCTTTGATCTTTTTTGAAATTTTTTCTCTTAGTTTTTATATTCCCAAAAGCCATAATGTGAAATTGCTGTTACTTTTAGTGTTTTATAAATTTCAAAATTTAAAAGAATAGCAATATGAATAAAATATTCTGATATTTAATACATACAGATTGTGTTTCTGCACTCATAATCTTGGGTTTATACATTCCTACAATAAGATTTCTCAAAAATTGCAATGGGTTATGTAAAAATAGCGAATATCCTCTAGCAAATATCTTCTGGCCTGTTCTGTAATGCATGCAACTTAATTTAAATTAACTGTTTATTTGAAGCTTATCTGAATTCTTGTTGGGGGTAGCTGTGAAGAGGGAGGGTGGAAACACCTAACAGCAGGAGGTTATTTGGTGTTGGAAGTTCTACTTTACATTTTTACTTTATCCCATTCAATTTGACTTGATACACACCTCACACTGAAAGGCATGTAGAGAACTGCCATATTATCACTTTGTCAAAGGCTATGACAACACCCCTGACAATAGGAGAGTCTTCCCTTTTGTTTACAACACTTACGTGTCTTGGCGATTAGAACTTCTTTCTTCTCTGAATAAAATTGTTTTGTACGGACATTTTTTGTTCTAGCGAGGAGAAGGAAATAAAAGCAACCCTATTTTCTATTACAAATTATCATAAATATTGGAGATGCAGATTTTTCTTAGATCATTAGCATATCATGCTGTGACCCACACCAGAATGTACCATTAACAAAGCAGCCTTCATGTAATTAATGTAAATAATATGGAATACAGCTTGAGTTACCCAGTCAGCCTTGGCAAAAGCATTTGTCATAACGCATCATCTAAGGAGCTCGGCCCCAATTCAAATTAAACTTCATGGGTTTGCCCCTTTATTTTTTCCCCTCACGCTATAAATTTCTGTGAAACATTTATGACTATAAATTTCTTTGAAACACCTATATAGGAGAAGAAAGCAATCTAGTAAGCTGAAATTAAAATTTTATTATTTACTATGCTTCTGCTAGTGAGGACAATTAGTATCTTCATAAAGCCAGAAATGTAGCAGCTAGGGATGCAGCTGAGGGTTTTTCTTCCCATCTTTGGAAGTGTTTTCTGCCCTCTATAGCTGCCAGCGAATCTAAAGTATGGTTTCTGTCTGCCATTTGCTACTATTGCCCTTTGACTCCAAAACACAGAGGAGCATTGTAAATTTTTCATGAAGAGGTTTCAGTCTGTAAAACAGCAAACAGGAATAATGTTTTAAATGCAATCATTGTCAAGTTTGAACAATGTAATTTATCAAGAGAGCAGTTTGTACTATATAATAAGTTTCATATATTAATACAATTTTTCATCTGATGTCAGGCGTCTGATTTATGAATAGCCCATGATCTAAGGTGATCATTGAATTATAATTCAAGTAATAAGAAGCCAGGAACAAGACACTGGAACTGCTATCCTGCGTTAGCTTACATGCCACCAAGCCAATTTACTAAACAACCGTGGGCTAAATGATACAGTTTTTCTAATTCAAAGAAGGCACTCGTTAATTAGATAAAGGCTAAAGCTCTCATTATTTTTAAATGATTTAAGAACGGGTAAAGATCTTACAGCTTATACTGCAGCTCTAATAGTTCTCTGCTTACTGCCTTGTAATAAGAGTATTAAAGACAGATGGGCAAGGCCGATTTAAACCAATTACAGCGTTTCATGTACACCAGCAGCAATGACTGTTCACAGGCACTTCAGATGCTGTTATTCGACGTTTCAGATGGCTAACACAGCACTGATTAATGTGATTTATGAATAATTTGTTTTCTTCTGCTAATTTTGGGAGAATAATCATACCTCTGGACTGTATTTAGTACTTTTTGAGACTTATTTTATATTCTTCCTCAATATTTATAAGTATTTTATAGGTAATTAACTTTCTGATAGACCAAAGTAAAGAAACAAATCAATTTATTTTAACTCCTTCAATTTATTGAGCACCTGTTAGGTGCTAGGCACTAGGCTGGGCTCTGGGGAAATCGGTAACTCACAAATAAGTTTCTTTTTAATTCTTTTGATTCCTGTGATGGAAAATGTACAATACATTCTAAAAACGAAATCAGACCATTGTCAGTAATTATTTAAGAAATCAATATAATAGTTCAGAAATTCTCATCAAAATACTTGTAAGAAGGTGAATTTGCCTTATAGTAATGTCATAGTTTGTAATTATATGAAAATTATTAGTTGGTAAAGTAGCTTATGTTTTTTTAAATTAATGAAGTACTGAGTACTTGAATCCTTGTGTCCATGTACTTGTATCGTTTGGTATTTGGTTAGGTTTTATGTTGATGGCAAACGTGCCTTACGATGTCTGCTGGTGGGGTCGTTCCTTTCCTTGGTATTGTGTGTTGGTTTTCTGGTTGTTCGCCTTCCCTCCCCTGCCCTCCGCTCCCTTTCCTCTGCCTCCCTGTACTTCCTTCCCTGCCTCCTCCTACCCTCCCCTTCCTTCCTTCCCTCCCCTTCCTTTCTTCCTTCCTTCTCTTCCCTTCCTTTCCTCCTCTTCCTTTCTTCACTCCCTCCTTCCCTTCCTTCCCTCCCTCCCTCCCTCCCTCCTTCCTGCCTGCCTGCCTTCTGCCTTCCTGCCTTCCTTCCTTGTAACAGATATAATGAATGTCAACGTATTAACACCTCTAATCTGTAAATATTTTTCTGGATTTTAAATAGATTTCCCATGGGTGCCGTCAATATAATTTGGTTTTGTGTTAACCTCCTCTTGTTTCTTGTTTCCTGCTTTGTTATTGCAGTGGTCATCTTCAGTCTCAGCTGATTTTATGTACAGAAAGCGTCTACCTTGCATAGCCAAATGGTAGCCAAACTGCTTACCCTGAATAATGGTCATTGGCTGGCTTTTTAGTATAGCTTGAATTTGGCATTTTTTCCATAAATTTGTTTTCTGTAAGTTGATAGGATCTTTGAAGAAACAAGTACTGCTTGTGTAAGCTGTGTTTTGTGGCGGAACCAGTTAGGGGGCTGTTGGTGATCGTCACTTCTCAAGGCTTGCAGATCCTAGCGGGCTATTACCTTTGTGCCTGGTTTAGTCATCTTCCGCGTTTCCTTATGGATCCCAGTGTTTCATTTAGTTCTTTTGAAATTGTCAGGCATATGCATAATGATATAGTCATAAATTTCAATATTCAAGAAAAATATTAATAATGTCAAGTATATGCTTAAAATACCTATAAAAGCAATTGGAAAAGGAAGGGGATGAAGGAGATTGGGAAAGGACAGTCAGACACATGAAAGGTTTCAGATTATTCTACATTTTTCCCTTTTTTTCTTTTTTTAGAAAAAAATTTCTTATCTAAGCAACAAGATATGTTATTGATGGACCCTGAGCACAGCGAGTTATTTGTTATAGTAACTTTTGACCTGTTTAATAAGTACTGAAGCTCTGTAGTGGAGTTTTTATTGTGCTCTGCAATGTACAGTTATGAAGTGTGATACATAATAAAATAAAAGCAATAATGTTGATATTTCTGAGGGATCCATCAGAGCTGACCTGAAGCAACATATTTCATCTGGTTTGTCTGGGTACTCATGTTGAAAGTTATAGCTGAAATTACTAGAAACAATATTGTGTTTCATGACTTCTAATTGTTTACCATTATGAGTAACATCACCCTTTGTGATTCCCAAAACTATTTCTATGACAGTTCATTAGAGCTGGTGTCTAGAAACAAATGAAAAAGACGAAATACATGATAGTATTAGGCAGTCAGACGTTTTCAGCTAAATGTTAGTATTTAACGTGTAACAGTGGAAAGGACAAACGGGATGGTTCTAAAAGGGAGCAGGAGACCACAGGCCAGTGTTTAGTTGTAGGTAGGTTTTATATGTGTGCAATGTTCAGGCCCATGGTTCATAAAATCATTAGTTTAACTTTGTAGGAAAGTAGAAAGATGATTAAGTAGGAAGCACATCTTTTCATGGGAAATGTATAGCACAGATTTCACAGCTTTGTCTTGAGGAGAGTTGCTTGATATTGGAGTAGATTGCCATTTGAATCTAAAAAATACATTTATCTGCAGAAAGATACATTACTTACTTTAAGATATTATTTATGTGTTTGCTTGTCTCTTTTCCTTATCAGATTTGAAGTATCTGGAGGATGGGCCCTGTGTCCTGTTTATATTTCCGGGAGACAGAATAGGACCTGGCCCATAGTAGATGCTTAAAAGATGTTTGTTTAATTAACAAATTAACAGTGGAGATACTTGAAATTTTTTCCTTCCAATAGCTCACAAATAGTGTCAGACCTAAGAAAATAAGAAAATGTTAAACAAATGGTTTCCTCTCAATGCAGTTAAGATATTCAGTACTGCCTTTATGGTGACTGCCTAGGGTTTTCTTACTACAAGAGAATACGGCCAGGTACAGTGGCTGATGCTATAATCTCAACATTTTGGGAGATCAAGGCAGGAGGATTGCTTGAGCCCAAGAGTTTGAGCACAGCATGGGCCACATTGCAAGACCCTGTCTCTATTAAAAAAATAAAATGATCCGTCAGATATGGTGGTGGGTTCATGTGATCCTAGCTACTCAGAAGGCGGATCTCTTGAGCCCGAGAGTTCAAGGATGGAGTGAGCTATGATCACCATCACACTCTGGCCTTGGCAATGGAGCAAGACCCTGTCTCTTAAAATTCGTAGGTTTCCATGACTCAGACCACTTTGAATGCTTTTACTTGTATGAAAATCACAGACCTATGTTTGATGAGAAGTAGGAATTATTAAATAAATTTTGACTCAGAATAATTTGTAACTTACATACTAAATTGCAGAACCTCTATATTATTAGGGCTTAGACAAGGAAAAATTTAAGTTATCTATTTTCAGCAAGTTCATAATATTTATACAGATGCAATTTACTCATTAGTGTCTTTCTATTAACATTTTTCTTGCCGCCAAAGTAAGTTTTAAACCGTATTTTTAGATTCATCAAAATGCACCAGTGTGTTAATTCTATAAATTTTGTTTCGGGTACCATGGTGGGGATAAGAAATATGTTAATTAATGTCAGATTACTTTTTAAACATTCTTTCATCTCAGTGTTGTGGTTTTCCAGGACTATGAGAAGTTCATTGGCATTTCATTTATTTGATGGACTATTGCAAAAATACTCATTATAAGACATCACAGTTGTAAAAATAGTCATGCTCATATATTACCATTATGTTTTGTTTGATTATATTTCATATTTTAGAAATAAAACTATTAGCTTAAAAGAAACGATTATATTTCTGAATTATTTCAGAAATTATAATATGTCGTTACGACTGTACGACAAATACAGACACATGAATAAGCATGAAAGTGGTTCAGCCTTACAAATGTACATTGGGAGCCGTCACCTTTCTCCATCCATTGTGTCCACCTGTTTTTATATGTCTTGTGATCCTAGGGGTGAAAACCCTGATTGGACCTCCAGCAAGTACTCTCATGTTAATCAGCCTAGCGTGCAAGACAGAAAAGCTGATAGTCCAAAATTGCACTTTAAACTAAGACAGACTGTCAGTCTTCAGGACTGGTGGGGAATGGCCTATTTATGTAATCAGATACTAAACCTGGGGGAAGCTGTCAGGCACATTCTTGTTGTGTAAGCAGCAGGCAAACTGTGCTTTATCTGACAGACAGTGTGTAAATCTGTCCATGCAAAAATCCAAATGTTTAGTTTGCTTCTAGTCACTGTAATAATCTGCTTATTTTCGTCTGCTAGAGCAATGACATCACTTAGCAGCATGTGCTGCAGACAGAAGGCCCAGATGAGGCTATGTTAGTGTCACTCATTCATTCCTTGATTGGCAAGGAGATAAATAGGAAGTTACTTGAGGTTTGCTATCAACTAAAAGAATAGACAACATGTTCAGGACAGGGATAACTTTATTTAGCTTGGCTATTTTACATCTGAAGGAAATGGATAGAATACATCATATCTAATTATAGCTTCGAGGAACAAGTAGCCTACCATATCAATAACTATTGAATAACTGTATCTATCCAAAGGGTATCTTCTTTGAATTCTTAGGACGTTTCTACTGATATATATATATATATATATATATATATATATATATATATTTAGTTATTTCATTGGCTTTTATATTTGTGTTATATTCAATACCTTTTCATGTTTTTCATTTTTTAAATACTTTTATTTCATTATTTCCTTGCCGTAAATGGTAATGATTTTATGAATGTAGATTTTTAACTATGAATCTGAAAATCAAATTCTACTTGAGGATAAATAGAAGTTTTTAATTCTGAGTTTATGACTTTCAAGTCACATAGAGTTACAGATTAATTCAGTGTTTTCATAGGTGCTTGCTGAGAATAAAATGTCTTTCCATGTTTTAAAGATTAATATTTTACTAGATATTAATTGTGAATAGTATTTTCTATGATACTTACTGGATAAGCCTTAGAACTTTAGGAATTTTGTTTAAAAGTTCTGTAAAATTGTTTAAATTTTTTGTTAAAATCTTCATTTTGGTTTTATCAAATACGTAATACCTTTGTTAAGTACAAATACTGGATGGAAACAATGTTAGTTGTTTTAAAGAGCTGAGGAAACGTAGGTCCTGAGCAGGGTATCTTATGACCAGTAACTTTGCAGAACACATCCTGGAACTCTCACTCGGGAAGGCGGGCTGCAGGTTGGGTGGAGTGTGGGACACACAGGTCCCTGGCTCTGCAGATGCTGTAAGGAGCCAGAGGTATCTGGGAACAGCCCAATGTTTTTCTAAGAATTTTGACAACAGTGATAGGAGGAAAATAAAAAAAAAAAAATTTAAATCGTACATATCTGAAAGACTGTTGTTAACCTTATAGAAGAAATGTATAATTGCAGTGCTGCTGTTTTTACTGCAAAGTTGTAGCTGTCTTTTCGTTTTGTTTGCCCAAATACCAAAATATTAAATGCCTTTATATAGTACTGTATTGAAGTTATATATTAGTTTTAATACATGATAGTGGCTTCACATAATTTGTCAGATTTTTATTGGTTTTGTCATTTGTCAAAGTCAAATTTCCCAAATTGTCAAATAAATTTATTTTAGAATCATACATCCTAAAATTTGATAATGCTAAAGTTTTTCTTCTTTAGCTTTTCTTCCCTTTGCCAACTATTATTCATCCTGTTAGTCCCTGATCAGATCTATGTTAACTCAGGTAAAAGTTAGAATTCATGGCTGGGCGCGGTGGCTCACGCCTGTAATCCCAGCACTTTGGGAGGCCAAGGCAGGTGGATCACAAGGTCAAAAGATCGAGACCATTCTGGTCAACGTGGTGAAACCCCATCTCTAGTAAAAATACAAAAAAAAATTAGCTGGGCATGATGGCGCACACCTGTAGTCCCAGCTACTCAGGAGGCTGAGGCAGGAGAATTGCTTGAACCCAGGAGGCGGAGGTTGCGATGAGCCGAGATCGCGCCATTGCCCTCTAGCCTGGGTAACAAGAGCGAAACTCCTTTTCAAAAAAAAAAAAAAAAAGTTAGAATTCATTCAGAGAACTTGTTTACTTTATAGTAATTAAAAATTTTTGCCTCTGTTGTTCCCCAGAGGAAATTTTCTTTATTATCCATCACTTTGGATGTGTTTGTGTGTGTGTGTGTGTGTGTGTGATTGTTTTAATAAGATGGAGTTTTGCCCTTGTTGCCCAGGTTGGAGTGCAATGGCACGATCTCAGCTCTCTGCAACCTCTGCCTCCTGGGCTAAAGCAATTCTCCTGCCTCAGCCTCCCCAAGTAGCTGGGATTACAGGTGTGCACCACCACACCCAGTGATTTTTTGTGTTTTTAATAGAGACAGAGTTTGACCATGTTGACCAGTCTGGTCTCGAATTCCTGACCTCAGTTGATCAACCTGCCTTGGCCTTCCAGTGCTGGGATTACGGGTGTGAACCACTATGCCCAGCCCACTTGGGTTTTTATTCTAAGTATTTTGTAGTTCTGCTGCTTCTGCTTGTCAGTGACATTATACATATTCTTTAGCGCTTTATTGCCTATTATTTTGAAGAATAATAAATATCAGTAAATAACATATTTACTACACAAAATATGAGTCATTTGTGGAGACACACAACACAGATCTCTACATACTCCATGAGGCGTTTGTCGGCGTGAGGACAACTGTTTCTTATGTCTTTTAACTACCTCCAGTTCTTAGCGCTTTTGTTTTTGTGCATAGAATCATGTGAATTTCAGTAGAATGTTTTGTCCTTATCTTTGGTTATGCATACATCATAAGTCTTTTTTTATTTGACTAGTTGCTAGTCTAGATTTTGTGAAAAAAAGAAAACAAAACCATTCTTTACATTGCTACTATCTTTTTATTAAACATTTTTCAGACTGCAATGAATTAAAGTCCCAAAAGTTATTTTACTGAAGATAACAGCTGTATTATGTTTTTCTATTCTAGTTTCACAATTTCAGATGAGACTTTTCAGTTCAGTAATTGAGCACCTACTACATGGAAGCGTGATAGAACCTAACTTTGGGGTGTTGACTACTGCATGTATTCTCTATTCTTTTCCTGTTACTATTCTACTACCTTTGCATATCTGTGCGTCTGCTTTTATGGTATTGTAAAGTTGTGCCTGGCAGTGTAATTTATTGTAATGTTGCTTTCTTACTTTTGTTTCTTTTACTATCTTAGACAAATTAAATAATCAACATTCAAACCTGTCTCCTTAAAGTCAGGTCTCTTGATTCCTGAGGATAATTAAGTAGCATTTGGACTGCATATTGACTCTATGTGCAGAAAATATGACTGAGATAGAAGTTTTCACTAATTATGATGGTTAGTTGGGCCACGGCCAGTTAGTTCGATTACTCTTTTCAAAGATTACTCTTTGATTGCTCTTTCTGTTAGAACCCTTCATTCCTGTGGAGAGGCATAACCTTTAGTAACATGTCTTCATAAGTTTGGGACTTGCGCTACACCTTATCCTAGGACTGGATTTGGTATAAAGTTAGTAAAAATTAGAATTACAGAGTTTTATTATTTGGTCATACTTTGAAGATAATTTATTCTAACTCGACTGATACGTAGAAATTAAGGCGGAAAAAAACGCTGCCACTTTCACACAGCTGAGGTGGTGTCAAACTAGGTATCCGTTGCAATTCTGTGGCATGACCACCTTCGAGCAGTTCGGTTTCCAGGTTTGAATATGTCATTGGGAACATAACTTATCAGAACACTTCTCATCATATTCCAAGCCTTTGATAAAATTTAATTATGGAAAATTGCTGAGTTTTATGAACATTTATTAATCCATAATTTTTCTGACCTTACTGATAGGTTCTGTGAATGATACCAAAGAAAGAAAATCAAAATACATGTCTTTGCATTGTTTAGAATTATTTAGGGAATGTGTGAGTATGAAAGTAGAAAATAATTCAAGTGTTAATGTTTATGAGTCAGTGTTGTGTCAACTTGTGAGTCGCAAGTAAGATCACAATAAGATGAGGACGCATGTGTAATGTAGAAAACACAAAGGAAATCATAAGCAAAGATATAAGGCATTAGAGAGAGTCTGTCTGGTCTCTCAAGTTTGTTGATATATTTTTTTTCCATTGAGAACCTAGAACCCTATCCTATAATATGGTGATTGTTTTATTATTCATTGCAAAGAGAAGATTCTTTAATTGCAGTGAACAGTATCTATAGCTATCTGTCAGCTCCATAGCCGGATGTATTACTGTGAGGTCCCTGCGTCTGTGAATACTTGAACCATCTCTTGAAGCCTCCGCTCCCATCTTTGTGCAGATGCTGTGCTCACCGTTCATTTGGGACCATCTTTAGGCAGCTGGCCAGGTGCTTGACCAATACTCAGAGCTGACCCTGGTGTCGCTTTCACTGCTTTCCTCTCTCAGAGCCAAAAGAGGAGTTGTTGTCATTTGTGTGTGTGCAATTTCTTAGACTTTAGTTCATTTCCATCTGGAAAATCTTAAAAAAACAAAAACAAAAAAGAAAGACAGTAGCAATATACATAGTTATGTGGTTTTGTTTTTATCATAATGTCTAAACTAGCAAGTGATTTAACTTTGATTTTTATTCTTTCCTAGCCCGTAATTGAAAAAGTCCCTTTTATTGTTCATCTCATTTTGATAGCTTCAGTTAATTCTGTGTGTTAGCTTCCCTAGCACTGTACTTAATGCCAAATGTGAATGTATTTTATCACCTACATCCTTCCAGTCGGTCTTGCTTATGTACTTAATAATATTATAAAGAAATTTAGTTTAATATTTTGAATGCTGGAAGGTACATAATAAATGATAATGTTATTCCACATGATCTTTTGTTGGAAGTATTGAAAAATTACTATAAATGATCTGCATGCAGTATTTATCGGTGTCTATCTGAATTTATCTTTTCAAAATAACAGAATATATGAGAAGTAAATGAAATCTGCAAATCTGTTTTGTAAAAAGAAATCATAATTGCACACATCCAATATTTAAAATAATGCTCTTTTATAATAAAAGGAAGCTAAATTATTATGTATTTGCCTTGTTCTTTGAGGTTTTTTTCCCAGCGATACCTCAAATATGTGTGTATTCTCTAGTTTTATTTGTGTTTCCTTGCAAGTTACCTCGAAGCCATTGCTTAGCCAAGGCATGTGTCAGAAACAGTGAAAAACTTGCTAGTGTTTTATTAACTATTTATTGTCAGTTGCATCGCAATAACTTTAAAACCTTAAAACTTGTTTTTATGTTAATTCAATCTTTTTGTATTTTTCCTTGAACTTAAGATTTACCAAGGAACGAATCAACTCCCTACAACATGATTTTTCAATATGTCTGCATGTCAGAATATTATGATTTAAAGCAAGCTGTGATCTATATCAGGTTCCTCTGTGTCTATGTTGAATTAGTCTACTGAAGTAAAATCGTGTCTTACTGATGCTCCAGTGCACAAAGGCCCCAAGATATTTACTCTAGAAGTGTAGTGTAACTGCTGCTCTTTGGACTAAGGTCTCTGAAAGGGTCAATTTTGTACTGAACTCTGGGATTACTGGGTAATACATCTCAACCTTTCTAGCTAATCTTACCTTGAGCTCAAATGGTTCCTTAGATCATCCTGACATGCTAGAAGGCCAAGATGATGACAGAGTCCAAGACAATGAAATGCCTAAGTGTGGAAAGCTGCCCTTCCTAACGCCAGCAAATCACACACAGGCACCATCAGCGGACAGTCCATTCTGAATTTAGCGTGTCTACTCAAAATTCTAGAAATTATGTATCCAAATAGATGCAGAAAGACCTATAGGATATAGTTGCAAACATACCATATTTGATGGTATATCAGTTGTATGATTTTATGAAACACTTGTGGGTATTAAAAGAATCAATTTTGTGAGAAATAATATGTATATATAATTTTAAAAAGTTATTTGTATGGAATTTAAATGCATTTGGTAGAAATATTATTTTATTCACTGATATTTAGTGTAAAGGTGGGCCTTGTGGCATGTACCTAAAGTCCCAGATACTCTGATGGCTCAGGCGGGAGGATCCCTAGAGCCCCAGGATTTGAGACTAGCCTTGACAACATAGTGAAACCCTGTTGCTTCCAAAATAAGAGAAAGAAATTTAATCTATTATAGTTTGAATCTTGCATGAAATCACATTACAGATTAATAATAAATAGTGATGGTTGCCATTCCTTAACCAATGTTCCAGGATCAGAGAGTTAAATACACTGGTGTCAGTTAATGGTTCTAACAGGGTTCTAGTATTAATAAATTTAAATCCCATGTGTTTTGTGTGTTATCCGGACACTTCTTATCAGCCATGCTGTTTTTGGCATACTAACTTTGTTTAGAAAACTACTACTGATTTTAAACGATACGCTATACGGTAGACCTTTCCTGGAGTGTTTGACCTGGCAGGAGTTGCTGGCAAGAAACTGACTTTCTTACTGCTTTTTTAAACAGTTGTGAATAGTTCGCTTAATTTACTATTTATAGTGCACCAATATTGTAGACTATAATGCAAAAATGAACACTTGTCCTGTGCCCAATGTTGTAGAAATATTGACTTGAATACATACCAGGAATAAAAATTACATGGTCCTACTGAGGCTTGGAGAGGCTGCCTAAGGCCAGACACTTTATCTGACCACAAACGTGATTTCTAAACCCATGGCATGAAATGAACTGAGCACTACTGTTCATATGAAACCATCAATTTTATTACTAAAGGGTTTGGAACAGTTTATTCTATGCAGATATACAGTATTTTTCTATAACGTATGTTTTTACTAGTAAAATTTTATATAGTAATATGAATGAAATATTTTCTTGTCATACTATTATATCACTACAGTATAAATTCCTTACTAGGATTTTTCCAAATTTGATACATGTCAGTTTCCTGATGAGTTAGACCGTGATCATAAGTTGAATTGGGACAGGATTTGTTCATTGCTTCCATTAATATGTCGGATCTGTTTAGTATATTGAAATTTAAAAGAAAATAATGTTGCTTGAGTTGATTTGGTAGCTTCTTTTTATTTACACTTTTCTTTTTTCTGTAAGCCTGTTTTCGGTTTCATGGGTAAAATCCATCTTAGTTATATTTGTTAATTCATTCTAATACTGTAAATAGTCATCTTAAAATAGTGTCATCTTAAAAGTGATTAAAACATTTTTCATTGACATGCAAATGAAACAGAGGTTCTGAGCTCTCTGAAATAATATTTTGTAGCATGTATAAGTGTATAGCTTGAAGTGTAGCAGCCCTGCTATAGCTAACATGCTGTTTAGTACATGACTTGGCCACATGCTAAAATGATGTCATCATAAGTCTTTGATGACGGCATTGTTCTAGGAGGTTTTTCCCTAGGCGTGCATATATTTGTGGGTTGTCTGCATATGTACTGTATCTTTCTAATCATGGGCACCTGGGAAGGATAAGGCTGCATTTAACTCCTTAGAAAAGTATAGTCAAATCATTATGAAAAGCAAGCACGAAGAGAGACAGGAAAGAAAACAAAAAGCAAAGAAGAGATTGCTGGTTCCTTTTGTCACGTATACCAATGCCAAACTTCTTTGATTTTCAAGAATGTTTTAATCTGACTTTTAAAATTGTGAACTTGATTGCTCGTCCTATGTAGCATGTTGTCCCCCAACCCCCGTCAGCATGGCTGGCTCGCTGCTCGTGCATACCACCTCGGCCCCAGAGCTTGTCTCAAAATTGCTGCTTCCGTCATGTCACCTGGCTCTGTCCTTGAGATCTACTTGAATTCCCACCTTACCAATGAAGCCTCTTTCTACTATTTCAATCTATGTCTATTGACCCTTTTTCTTAACGTCTTGTAAAGCTTTTTTAAAAGTCCCACGTAGTGTGGAGTTCTGATGTTCTAATTATTTCAGTGACATTAGTATTGGCCATTGAATCATAGGCTCCTTTTGGGGAGGAATAGATGTATTTTATTTACGTATAGGTTTGTACATAGAATGAATAGAATGAATCATTGCTAGACACACAGTAAATCCCCAAACATAATTTCTTACTGGTTGGTTGATAGAGAAGTAGCTGAACTATAATAATTTGAAGATTGTTAGGATTGTGTGGTAAATGCCCAGAGACTGAAAGTTAAGGCATTTGGAATGAAGGTGTAAGTGGGGATTGAAATGCATTTTATCTTTTTAACTCAAATTATGTGTATCAGTAAGAATGATGACTTAAAAGAAATTCCCTTTGTTTGTTCTTTGAACAGTAATATTAGTTCAATGTTAGTAACTACTATTTTTAACTTTTCTTACATAAATCTAGTGTTTTTTTTGCCTTACTTGAAGCAATAAAATTTCATTTTGTTCAAACTAGAGAACTGTGGCAATTTAATATACGTCTTGTTCTCCAGCACTTGACTTCTATGGTTAGTTAAAATTGTTTCAACTTTCCAAGCCCTCCAGCTCTGCCATACGGTTGAAAGGGGGTAGTTTTAAAAAGGACAGCGCAGCCTCTGACTGGAATGGGTCTCATATGCGGTATAATTCCTTCCACCTGTTCTTCTCATGTTGAGGTTTTAAAGCTGTGCAAGAAACAATAATAAGTTCGGAGCTAAACCAACTTCTTGAACCCTGAGAGTGGCGCTAGTGGACCTTTGAATGCCTGCAACATTCAGTGTGGGTTCTTTCACCTTGTATAGATGGGGTTTTTTAGGGGGCAGAGTGGGAGGACTTGACCTATCATCCCACCTGGTAGCTTCCAGGCCAAAGCAGGCCACTGCCTGTGTCTGTCAGGTTTTGTTGGAACACAGCCACATTAATTTGTTTATGATGCTTTTGTGCCACAACAGCAGAGTTGAGTAGTTCTATCAAAGACCTTACGACCACCAAAGTTGAAAATATTTACTATCTGTTCCTTGACACAGTTTCCTAACCCCTGATCTAAGATACTATTGTACTGCTAAGTATTGGATGTATAATGTGTGGTATATTGGGGGACATTTCAGCTAAAATTAATTTGGTTGGCCAGGGTTTATGGTCTCTTTGACAAAGAAAAATTTCATAGCAATGAGATTTTGAAAGATGAAATCAAGTCTTTGAGGGCACAGCAATTGTAATACTTGGATGTTTTCTTTTGGAATGAGTCATTGTCTTGGTTCTTAGTAGACTAAGGCAGCCTGGGGTTAATATTCTGCTTAATACTCCTCCCAGAAGTTATTTTGACAAAAAGCTGTTTAAGTCTTGAATTGAATTGAAAGGTCTAGAAAAATATGTTTCACAGCTTTTAGAACCTGAATGATACGTTAAGAGGTATAAAAATGGCAGTCTTCGGCATGGGTGAGGTTAAATTTCCTTTCCAACTAGTTTACATGGATCTAGCCTGTTAATTAGACTAATTATCACCTGCTCAGGGCAAAAATGCACTCAAGACTCTTGGCTTAAGTAGGAGTCTCCCTTGTGAACTGTTTAAAAGCCCTCAGGGGAGGTTTTTCAACTTTCATCTTGAAGGCACACTAGAGCCTTCAGAGTTGAATTTAGTAAATGAAACCTTTCTATTCCTAGGTCTTTGTGGCTTCTTAATATGAATTATGCTCACGTTTTATATATAATCTGAAACAAGGAACTCTCAAAGTCTAGTCTAATTTAAATGATCTAGATATTAGTATTATGGAATATTTTTGATGTCAGGATGTATCTTCATTCATTGAGCAAGGTTTTTATTTAGCCTTTGTACACACATACATACATACACAAATATTTGGAAGAAAGTGGTCAAAGATGACCCTGGTCTTAATACAGTTACTGTTATTTAGCTATTATATACCTTTTTGATTATTAAATTTCTAAACAGTAGTGGGAAATTTTTATTTTCCATCTAAAGTTGCTTGTTAAATTTAAGCATGATGCAGTATTTTGAAACTTCATAGAAATATGATGAACAGGATTACTGTGGAATTATTTGGGTATATTTAATGTGGTTTTAGTGTCTGTGTTGTATGAAAGTGCACTTAAAGTCTAAAAGCAATATTGCATTTCCACTCAGATGTTCCCTGGGCCCAAAATCCCGCAAGCATCTCACAGTGATGGTGCTTATAGATACTGAATTTGTTACGTGGAGGATTTTGTGAACGTCTTCATTTTGCTTTCTGGTCCTAGGGGCACCTGCTAAGCATACAGAGCTCCTGTGAGTCAGTTGGGCTTGGTGGCCACTAGGCAGTGCTTGTCCCTGTGTGCCTTCCGTGTGCTGAGTTCTTCACAAAAGTGATTGTTTCTGTTATATTTGCAGATCTGAAGAAATTCAGATGGGAACCCTTCTGGGCAAAGACCACTTCATTTTCATTCCATCTCTTAGTGTATTATCATATAATTATTAAATCATTATCTTTAGAAAAGAAGGCTTTTATTTCAAAGGAACTGCCAGTGCCTTGGAAGGCTTTCAGCAACTTAGAAATTGTTGTAAACTTCATAGTACCTTAAGCTATTTTGCTAAGAATCATATAAATCTTGTATTGTTTTCACATTTCTATGTTCTGTATATTCAAAAAGGTAAAGAATACCTGTCAATGAAGTTTTTTAACATTAGTGTAGTTTTACAGTAATCTTTAGTCAACACCTTTTTGTCACAGTTTTGGAAGATAATGACCACATAATTTTTAAATACTTTGATAAAATTTAGCTCACTCTTTCATTAAAATTTCTTTTGGAGCATACCAGATCTTGCTCATTACTGTGCTTTTTGTAGATATATGTTTGTCTAATACACTAATTTGACAAGACGGGTTCAAGTTATATGCAGAAAATAAGAAATAGTATTTGATTGTCTTAATTAAAATATTCATTTTGAATTACAAAAATTTTCAAAGATAAAAGCAGCATGTTGGAAGATATTAACATATCATTTATTTTATATTTCTTTTTTTATTTTTATTTTTTAAGATGGAGTCTCACTCTGCTGCCCAGGGTGGAGTGCAGTGGTGGGATCTCAGCTCACTGCAAGCCCGCCTCCTAGGTTCAAGTGATTCTCCTGCCTCAGCCTCCCGAGTAGCTGGGACTACATGCGCATGTTACCACACCCAGCTAATTTTTGTGCTTTTAATATAGACAGGGTTTCACCATATCGGTTAGGCTGTAGATTTCTTTCTTTTTAAAAACAAAATATTAGAACTACAGTTAACACTGTGGTACCGTCAGCCCCGCCTCCCTTCGCAGTGTCAACCCTGCCCTCCTCCACAAGGTGATTAATGATGAGACCCTCATGCTTCTGCTCATGGACTACCTAGGTTTAGGTATTTAATACTGTTTATTTTGGTGCAACATTTTATATAAATGATAGAGTTTCACACCCAACTTGTTTTTTAATACAATTGCCTTTTTTTTTGAGACGGAGTTTCGCTCTTGTTACCCAGGCTGGAGTGCAATGGCACGATCTCGGCTCACCGCAACCTCTGCCTCCTGGGTTCAGGCAATTCTCCTGCCTCAGCCTCCTGAGTAGTTGGGATTACAGGCACGTGCCACCATGATCAACTAATTTTTTGTATTTTTAGTAGAGATGGGGTTTCACCATGTTGACCAGGATGGTCTCGATCTCTTGACCTTGTGATCCACCCACCTCGGCCTCCCAAAGTGCTGGGATTACAGGCGTGAGCCACCTCGCCTGGCCAATACAATTACCATTTTGAGATTTTTGAAAAACTCATACTAATAAACATAGCTCTAGTTTATTCATTTTCACTGTGTTATGATATTCCATTCTATGACTAAATTCATTGTTTGTCTACTCACAATCTGACAGGTATTTAAGATTGTTTAAATTTTAATGGGGGAGATATTTTTTGCATGCCCATATATGTGTACAGTTTCTCAATAGTGTATGTCTAGACTGAACCTTCTGGGGTGAAAGGTAACTTTACCTCTGATGTGTTCAACTTTACAAAGCATTGTAAAGCAATTATACTCCAAAATTATCCTGGATTCCTGAGATTTGGAAACAACATACAGATATACTGACCAGGCACTTTAGGAGGCCAAGGCGGGCAGATCAGGAGGTCAGGAGATCAACACCATCCTGGCCAACATGGTGAAACCCCGTCTGTACTAAAATATAAAATATTAGCCAGGCGTGGTGACATGCGCCTGTAGTCCTGGTTACTTGAGAGGTTGAGGCAGGGGAATTTGCTTGAACCCGGGAGGCAGAGGTTGCAGTGAGCCAAAATCGCAGCGCACTACTACACTACACTCAAGCTTGGTGACAGAGTGAGACTCCATCTCAAAAAAAAAGGAAAAAATACTAGTGACTCTCCCTTACTGTTAAAAAATAAAGTAATAAACTACTTTTATTAAAATACCTGTATCTTTATGTGTGAGACGTGTACAGATTTTTCATTAAGTTTTTAATAGCAAATGAATACTTGGCCTAGAGGACGTAAAAAAATTTAAATAACATTTAAAAATGTGTTTTGAAAAAGGTGAGTACAAAACCACCTTTTTAGCATACTTTAGTAATATGGTAACACAAGGTTATTGATATAATTGAAAATGCACATTATATATTGTGACATAATTTGTCTGATATTTAGACATTCAAAAGTAGAATAATGCTCTAACACAGAGTTTCTCTAAGGCCAAAATATCTATTAGGACAGTGCAATGAATCCTATAATCACAGTTCAGTTCCCTACATATTCTGTAGCTTATTATTATGCATAATGTCTAGCAACACCAGGTGAGAGTTTCTAGTTGTAGTCATATAGCTGACAATGAAGATATTTAGTATTCTATCTTTAAAAGTTTCAGTCTAAAGATGTGGATCTTTATCTTGGCTCTGTTATTGTCAGTCATATAATGAGAGATGTTCAGAGAAGAAATACTCTGGCACATACCGAACATCCTAGCTTGCACCTCTGCTTCCTGATTTTAGCAAGTAGGTGAGCGAGGGCCAGAGTCAGCCCGTGTTCGGTACGGTGCTAATGAAGAAACAACACACATGGTAGTGAAGAAAGAAATCTCTCATAAATATTTCAAGAATACTAGAAAAAGTGTTTAGAATTTTAGGAATGCCTTATTTAATTCAGAAATCCTGCCAGGTAAGGTGGCTGAAGCCTGTAATCCCAGTGGGAGGACTGCTTGTACCCAGGAGGTCCTGAGGCTGCAGTAAGCAATGGTCATGCCACTGCCCTCCAGCCTGGGTAACAGGGGAAGGCCCTGTCTCTTTAAAAAAAAAACAAAACAACAACAAAAAAACCAAGAAATTATTGTAAATTTATGCTAGAAGACTAACTCTTAATTGACTTCTATGTCATAGCTACCTGCATGAGAAAGGGCCTTATTCCAAAAAGTTTTGCATAATCAATATCTCAGTCCCAGAATCTCTGTAATGAAAATACCTGAGAGGACACTAAAGATAATACGTAAACCATTCAGTGTTTAAAATGAGTCCCCTTAACATTTTCAGGTAATTCTTACATTGTTTTCTAATTCCTCATGTTGCTCTGGAGAAGTCTGGATTCATTTTGATTTCTTTGGCTTGTGACTTTTTTTCTTTTTGAAACCTTTAAGATCTCTTTATATCCAATGGAAACATCTGTTGAAGCCTGAGGAAAGGGAAGATAAGAAATTGCCCTTTTTCATTTCAATTCCGATATCACTGTTTGGCGTTTTGATCTTGTAGTAAGCATTGTGATTTCGAACTGGTAGTGAGCATTGTAGAGTCGCTCAGTTACCCAAGAACCGCAAATGGGATTGTAGCCCAGCTCTCTCTTCTGGGCTTCAATCTTCTAGGCCTTAAGAATAAGGATGAACCATTTACCATCATATTCTTATGTGTACTTGTGTTATTTACTCTCTCAGATTGTAATCTTTACATAATTGCTATTCATCTTTGTACATCTTTCTGCTGACTTATAAAACAATTTTCACTAGCGAATTTTTACAAAGCAGACCTCTTTATTATACTATAAATTCAGTTATGTAAAAAATCTCTCAAGTAAGTCTACCACGTGGGGAGAGAATGGCATTTAAAACATTTGATTCAGCCTAGGGTAAGCCACAGGGCCGGGCCCTGTCCTGGTGCTCGGAGGGTCACCTCCGTGGCGGTGGCAGGCGAGGGGGAGTCACAGCAGGTGCAGCCTGTCAGCACCTTCGCCTCCTCGCTCTGGGACTGTGCATCTCCTGGCTCTGACACCCTTCCAGCTAGCTCTGCATTTCCAGTTGTCACCTATTTTTAAATGTCTAAATTAAATGCCACCTCTGGGAAGCCTCCTCTTATCTGTCCTGCCCCACTAATTGCTCTTCTTTTAAATTTATAATGGCATTTAATTTTTTTCCTGCCATTGAGTTTATTTTTGTGAATGATTTTTCTCTTAGTAGCTTGTAATTTCTCAGAAAGCCAAACCTGACTCCTTTTCCTTTGATTTCTCTGTGCTATGTGGAACAGTGTGTTGGGGATAGTAGGTATTCAGGTGTTTTTGCTGTGCAGCCTGAACACACACAGATGTCTCTCTTCTTGCAGGGTTCACCCTGCAAGACAGAGCTGTATGCATTAGCTCATGTTTTGCCCAGGGGGCTCCTCGTGATAGACTTCCTGTGGGTCCCCAGGAGGGCCAGGATCCCTTGGGTGATGGTAGAGGTCTTACTGAGTTGCTGTGTGAAGGCGAATATTTTGGAATATTGGAGACTCAGAATTTGTGGAGTTCCAGGAAATACCCCATTCATTGTTAAGTAAGTCTTGATCTTTATAAGGACAGTTTACGCTAATATTGTTCTTTTCAAAGTGCCAGAATGAGCTTATTTATTTTCATAAAGCAAATTGTAGAACACATGAGGTTTTCTGAAAGTCAAGTGTGGTGATCTTAGTTCTTTGTTATGTGGCTTTTGTCATTTTACGACAGGCACAAGCTTTAGTTTAACGTTTTTATTACGCAGGAATAATAGAGTACATATATTGAGGTTTCATAGATGTAATTTTGTTAAATGTACATCATGGTAGATTTAAAAACGAGGGATTTATTTTGTCATTCATAAAGTTGTAATACAGTCTGGAGAAACTATTTGTTAAAAGATAGTGTCTATTTAACCTCGTTATTTGTTTCTTGTAGGAGAAGGTTAGATCCACAATAAATACATGAAGAAATAAGTAGGTAGGGGAATTTATCTTAGAAATAAGATCCCCGTCATGGTTTTGAAATGTTAAATGCATGAAGACCCGTCAAAGAGATATACGGACATGATATTTTTTACAGTGCATTTCCAAGTATTTAGTTCTATTTGTCATTCTCTAGTACTAGTAAGCAATGATTGAATGATATAGTAATTTCAAAGTCAGTCCATGTTAATGGGTGTAAATATAGTATCTCTTTACATATACAGATAAATTGGCAATTTTCATATGTAGCATTTAACTTATATAGCAGTTCTTAAATATTTAACTATTTTTATTTCTCTTGCATTTAAGAGCTAACTTTTTTTTAGCTCTGTAACTCTACTGCTCTGTAACTATATAGAATAAAACAGATTTTTATAAAAGACAATTTGATAATTTGATTCATAGGAATTTGTGATACTCCGAGTGATGAATTTGTTAAGGTCATTCACATTTGCCTCAAGATGGCAAATTTAATTATTTGGATCCCGAGATTCTTTACCAGCCCTTATAAGGCTGAGGAAATTTGTGAAAGCATGGTTAAAGCCTCTATGCGAAAGTATACACTCAGCATCTCCTGCCTCATATCATAATTGAAAACACAGATATGTTAAACTCGTAGTTCTGATTGTATTAAAATGCTAAAATTCCTGATAGCCAGCCCAAATTGCCAGACCCTGTCTTTTGTGGCATCGTGCTTATCAACTTGTTCTAATATTTTACTGTTGATTATTGAGTTTTGCCCTGCTTCTGACTATTCATTACTCAGAATTAATTAACTGGACACCATTTTATTAGTTACAGGGATTGTTTTAAACTCATTTGTATTAGAAAAAAAGTAATATTATCGGCTGTTTCACGAATGCAATTGAAAAGGGGCAGAATATCAAACAGAGGAAGTATTCAAGGTTTTGTTGATGGTTCAGAGTTCCTTTTTTATTAAAGGTATTAAAAGGTCTTAAATGGTAAAACTGAAATATTATCTTGTATAAGTACTAATTTGTTATTTTCAGCATTTGTTTTATACTGGAAATAATTAAGGTTTATTTTTCTCAAAGACTGATTTTGCAAAAATGTATAGTTATGATCTATTTTTATGCTTATCAAAGGAGCCTTTTTATGTACCCATACGGTCACACAGAAGGACTCCTGGTTCAGGAAGCAGCTTTGGGGTTTGCCTTTTTCTCCCAACAGCGTGGTGGTGCGGGCCGCCGGGTGTGTGCAGGAGAGGCCCTGCTCCAGCTGCACCAGCCGCACACCAGCAGACAGCAGGGCTTGTCTGAGTGGTTGAGTATGGATAGCATTTCATTTAGCCTTTGCTCTGACAGCCTATGCCCTGGATAAGTGGTGTAGGCCTGTACAGGTGAAATCTATTCTCACTTTTGCCTCAGGGGTGACTGGACTGTAACAGAATTTTTCAAACCCGTTGGGCCCAACCGCAAAGCAGAGAATAAATGGCTGAAGTGCCAGGCCTCGACAGAAAAATCAATGCCTGGTTATACAGACATGACAGACCAGGCCTGCAGTGCTCCTCGCAGAGACTGTGTGCGCGCTGCACCTCAGGGTTCACACACACGCTGCTGGGGCCTTCAGTGCTGGTGTGCAGGCCATGTTTACATTGTTTTCTCTCTCCTTCATGCAGGAAATTTACATGCCACTTATGTGATAGAAGTTTCACTGAGAAGTGGGCCCTGAACAACCACATGAAACTGCACACGGGAGAAAAGCCGTTTAAATGTACCTGGCCCACGTGCCATTACTCATTCCTCACAGCCTCCGCAATGAAAGACCACTACAGGACGCACACAGGTGTGCCACGCCACCTCCCTATCCCAGGAGGCCGGGCGGAGGGAGAGGGGTGGACTGTGGGAACAGAGGCATTCATGATCTCATCTTCAGAGTAATCAATGGAAATGGTGTCGTGCTTTGAGATTGCGGTAATTACATATTTATAGGTATGATATCATTTCATTATTTTTCAGTGAGAAGGTAGTTTTCAAGTGACATTTGTGCTTGTGTGTGAATGTGTTTATATAAAATAAGTTTATATTTAGAAGTTCATTTATGGTGGATGTCTGTATACATATTTGTATGTGTTTAACACATCTTTTTAGAAGATCTTTATAGAAGGTCATATGCAGAGACTAAGTTTTCAAAGAGAACTAGTCTTGTGTTTTATTACTGATATAAACGAATTTCCATAATATGTTTGAATGTTTTTGAATCTTGGTTTTATGTACCATTGTAAGAAATTGTTACCAAATTAATAGTTCTCTTCCGAGGAGGATGCTGTCAGATCCAAGAGATTTTGATAATTGATACAAAGACACTAATTTGCATTCAACTACTGTAATTTTTTTGGAAAATTGCATATTAAAAATGTTCAAATTCACATACATTTCACATCAGAATGGGTAACAGAGGGTATGGAATTTAAGCACATTGATAGGTGAAGCAACACTGAGAGTCCATCCATGGTAGGCGTGGTCCAAGAACTCAGCTGGGGCCTTGGAAGTGTAAATCCCAGTAAGACCTTATCCTTGGGGCTGTGATTTCTTTTTCAGAGTCTGTCTAGTGGGCCCAAAACTTCCTTACAAGCTTCTATTCCAGTCTGTCCCTGTAGCACTGTGACCATATTCCTGTGAGCAGGGGGCCCAAAACTTCCTTACCAGCTTCTGAGTCTGTTCCTGTAGTACTGTGACCATATTCCTGTGAGCTGTTTGCTATATTTGTGGTCCTCTTTCTCTTTATATCTCTCAGAATGTATTTTGTTTCCAGGAAAAAAATAATAAATTTTAATCAGTATTCCCAAATGTTCTTCTGATTGCCAAGAATTTTATATTATTGTTAGAAATTATAGGTTAAAAGTTCTTCTCAAGCAGTTTGTGGGAAGCCCAGGCCTCCTTAGCTTCCTTGACAAGGGTGTTGACGATTTAAGGTCTCCAGCCTGCCCTGAGAGATCACTTATATCGAACAGCAGATGAAAAGCCAGTGCAGATGTAATTTATCGTCGGCGTTTCCTTCTAAAGAATAATTGTGGAGACTTGGCTGGATCAATAATATAGATTTTTGTTGTTAGGTCTTGTAGTCTGCACCATAATGAGAGATAGGGGACAGTGGCTGTTTTCTAATAGAAAATAAAGGATTCGTTTCCGTGTCTTTCTACATTTGAATGCAAAATGGCACACTTGAAAGTAATTCAAGGCGTACAAAGAGAAGTCTCCCATTATATCTCTACTATCATATAAACATGGCATGCGGAATGAACCTCCTGTAAATTCAGGAAATTTTGCATTTAGTTTTTTCTTAAATTTTTTTTCTCAAAAAAATACTCCGTTTGCCTGCTGATCAACGTTAACATCCCAACCCACTCTGGAAAAAAATAAAATAAAATAAAAAAGGCAAGTGAAAATTCAGTTTAGGATGAAAAACAAATCAAGCCACCTAGGTAAATATGACATATAATACATTGGAGACTAACATCCTAAATGAAATCCTACACGTCAAAAGATCAAGGTCACTAATGTATCGAGAATCAAATCACATGGAAAAGTAATAGTTTTTCTTTTTGTTTGTATAAATCTTAAAATAGGGAAAGGAATAAAAATCTATACAGCATGTATGTAAATATGCAGCCTCTATACATGTAGAAAATAGAAATCTTAAGAAGGTTTTTCTGCGCTTGTTCATGTTTTTATTTTACAAGATGTGGGTCGCAAAGAAGTTCATGAATGACAGAAAGGAAGAATACTTGAAACCGAAAGTCCTAAGATTGCTCTTTCCTCATTAGAAATGTTGCTTATTGCATGATGCAACATGGACACTCCCGCTACCACACATCACCAGATGCGCATGTGGTGCTGCAGGACACCCACTCCTTGTACACACAGCAGGCAGCACCCACAGGCCCACAATGAGGAATTGATTGGGAACGATTTTGCCTCAACATAGAAAACTATGTTAATATTAACGAGCAAATTGTCTCATGGGATTAAAAAAGTCTACTTTCAGTGTTATTTAATTGATAATACAGCTAGTTAGAAAGATTTATTTCAAATTGATTAAATAATTAAATGAGTGATTATAATTAAACTTTATTCTTTATAGCCTATCTACTACTCTATTCTTTCTATATTGAAATCATAATACCAAGAAATAAACTCAGCCCCAAAATAGGAAAGTAAAGATCACAAAAATATTGAAATTCAGCCTTAGTTTTAAAATGATAATGCTGAACATTTTAACAGACCCTTAGGAAATATGATTAAGCATAATTTGGTTAATCTTATTTATGTATATGTGTTTGTTGATATTAGGAAAGCCAGTTATGTTTTTAAGTAAAGGGAAAACTCTTATGAATACTGAAGTTATTCTCCCTATATATACTATTTATTGCAACCTTAAAAAAAACAATTATAATTTCCAAAACCCTGCAAATTAAGTTTCTATTATGATATACCAAAGTGATTTGGAGCAACACAGGCTGACTCTGGCCAGACTCTGGAAAGACTTGTTGCATTAAATGTCTAAATGAGTAAAGTAGATAAAGATAGATACAAATGATTTATTTTATTTCTGGAAAAACATTTTATAATTTCACTGAATCTCTCTAAGGTTAGCATTTTTCTTCTGCTTTGCCCATCTTTGTGAGTCTTATGGGATGATCTGCCTAGCTGGCCAGCACTTACCGCCTAAATATGCTACAGTAGAAAGATAGATTGCATTTATAAACTGTAGGGGAAATGTTAGCTTGTATAAAAATGCTTTAAAAAATGAGTATTTGCACACATTTAACAAATACTAAGTCTGCCAAATCTGTCTCTAAGTATTGCAAAAGTTTCCAATCCAGACCTATCATTAAAGATGAATAGTATGAATTTTTGTACAATTTCGTTAGCAATCCCTAGACTTCCCTTTTTATGCCGTGAAAGTGAGAAACATAAACAGCATTGAATTGCTATTGGTAGTAATATAGATTTTATTGTTACTTGGGATCTTCAACATGTTCAAGGAAACCATTTAATTCATATTATTAAGAAAGAAGTGATTAAGGAAGACCCTAATAGAATCAGGTAGAACCAATTCAGTATCCTTAAGTTGTTGGAAAATTCAATATGTTTTATTTAAGCAGAACCATATATACTGTATATTAACTATTCTAAGCAATCTTTACTCAGCTCAGAAAGGCCAGATGTATGGGAATTGTAAAAAATCAGGATATGCATAAAAACTGTTCAAGTGCATAAAGCAGCCCCATCTGGAAGACATCTACCAGAAATGAAGTTGTACAAAACCATTCCATTGATAATAAAGCTAATTTTTATGGGTCTGACAAGTATGTAATTATGTTCAGTGGTGCTTTTCAGATTTTATCACAGTCAATAAACTGCAGTGGTAATTTCATTCCCATTTGACATATTTACATGGAAACATTTGATTGGAGGAATTAGTAACCCTGAAAGCCTTGATAGATATGTTTTAATGATCTGTGACCTCCGCAGTCCCTCATCTGTTTATTGTTGCAACAGGCGAGAAGTCGTTTCTGTGTGACCTCTGCGGCTTTGCCGGCGGGACCCGCCACGCCCTCACCAAGCACCGGCGGCAGCACACAGGTCAGTTCCGCATCTGCACTGGCCCCTTCTCTGCAGAGAGGACAGCAAGGCGGCAGATACCGCAGCCTCAATGCTTGATGTCATCAATTACTTTCGTTTTTAATTTTTATAACATCCATGTTCTTGAAGGCCTACAGATAATTTCAGTGGAATAACATAAGATTTTAAATCATCTGTTCTTATATATTTAAAATGTAGACCTATTCCATATTTCAAGAAGCAGGTACCCTCAGTAAATTTATGTTAAGTAGAAGTAAAACAACAGGTTGGCTTCCAAAGCCCAGATATAGAAGACTATTTTCTCTGTTGCCAAATCTCTGCTTTAGGCCTCGTGGGTGGAAAATGGGGAGTCTCTGTCAGCCCCTCTCCCTTTCAGTCATTCTCCTTACCCACCTAGTAGCTAATCACCCGCCTCCCTATTTAGCTAGCTACATGTCTCCTCCCTCCCTCCCTCCCATTTTCTCTCTTTCTCTGTCCCTACCTCCCCGTCTCCCTCCCTACCCACCAGTCCATCAATTCATCTGTATTTAGATAGGATTTGAAGTCAATGATGTTTCAATTGTTCTTTTTTTTTTTTTTTTTTTTTGAGACGGAGTTTCGCTCTTGTTACCCAGGCTGGAGTGCAATGGCGCGATCTCGGCTCACCGCAACCTCCGCCTCTTGGGTTCAGGCAATTCTCCTGCCTCAGCCTCCTGAGTAGCTGGGATTACAGGCACGCGCCACCATGCCCAGCTAATTTTTTGTATTTTTAGTAGAGACGGGGTTTCACCATGTTGACCAGGATGGTCTCAATCTCTTGACCTCGTGATCCACCCGCCTCGGCCTCCCAAAGTGCTGGGATTACAGGCTTGCGCCACTGTGCCCGGCCCAATTGTTCTTGATCTTAAAAATGGAAAGCAGCAAAAAGCAAGAAAAGAGTTAATTATGGTCATTGAAGAGGACTTTTTCCTCCATGATTCAATGAAATAAAATAGATTTCTTGATTAGAAGCTATATTGGTCCATTTTCACACTACTGATAAAGACATATCCGAGACTGGGCAATTTACAAAAGAAAGTGGTTTATTAGTCTTATAGTTGCACGCGGCTGGGAAGACCTCACAATCATTGGTGGAAGGTGAAGGGCACATCTTACATGGTGACAGACAAGAAAAGAGAGCTTGCTCAGGGAAACTCACCTTTTTAAAATGATCATATCTCATGAGATTTATTCAGTATCATGAGAACAGCACAGGAAAGACCTGCTCCCATGATTCAGATACCTCCCACTAGGTCCCTCCCACAACATGTGAGAATTTAAGATGAGATTTGGGTAGGGACACTGCCAAACCATGTCAGGAGCACTTAAAAATGAAAAGTGTGAAACATTTATCAAATTGTATTACCTACTTTATATAATCTAATGGGTCTTATAAGTAATTATTTTCATAATACTAATTTATGTATGCCTAGGACAGTGCTGATTTATGGTGATTTCTTGTAATTATTAATAGAACCACTTTTTACTCTAAACATTTCCTAGTTTAGATCATAAGTCACTTGATGACAAAACTGGTAACTAAATGTCCTACTTTTCTTTAGGTCTCATGAGAATGGTTGAGTTTGTCAGTCATACTCAAAATGACATGAAATTAAAATATATAAAATGTGTTATTTATGGTACATTATGATTCTTGATATGTTGTATTTAACAGTTAGGTATAGGTAGCTTCAATGACCAATATGGTATTGGCAATATCAATGAAAATTAATGCCAGCCATTCCTTTTAGATGTATGAATATGATTCAGATTTTCATAAGGTATATGAGTTATTATTGAGTCAATTGGAAATTTCAGTGTTTAGCATAATATTGGAAACATAAACTAAACTTCGAAAACAAAGTTTATTTTAAGTTTATGGCAGCCACCAGCGCATGGATGATTGTAATCCACTGGCTGAAGAATCAGTGGAAGAGATGACAGGAGGGGCCCACTCAGTGGTAATTGTTCTTTACCACTGTTGTAATGAAGTTGGAAATGGGAAATATTTATGGTAACAGTGTGCTTATGAGGGCTTTTTTATTCTTAATGTTTTTATTTTATCAGTGCTCAAATTGTTACTATTTAAATGCCATTGAAGTTCACCTTGTCCCACCCGGTATGGCACCAGGAAACAGACTGCTGTGCCACCTCTGCCAGTGGCAGGTCAGTGCCCATAGCAGTGGAGACAGGAATGTTGTGATCACAGGCGTTTCCAGTGATAGATCGATCAGGACGCCTGCACTGAGCTGGCACAACTTTATATTTTATGTCAGGTCCAGAGGCTCCTTATTACTTTGCTATTAACTTTATACTATATAGGACAATGTCTCACAGACAGAGGCATCTGTCTTTTTGGCATTTATCTGCCTCTGTGGCACAAATCAAACATGATTCTTCAACACCAAAGTCAGTTCTTAAGACTGTTTGCTTCAACAAAACAGCTTCGCACAACTCAGTCTAGGCACGTAACTTTTATTCTGGATTTAAAATATTTAAGCAACACACAACCATTTTCTCCCAAGGCCAGACTTGTATGGTACATTTGAAATCTGTATTTCTCTGATGTATTCCTCTTTGACATGGTTTACCTTTTTACCGTGGAGTACTCACGCAAATTATAATCAGCTTGGAAAGGGATACGTATCAAAAGTGCTCCAAATGGTGTAAATAATTCCTCACCACGATACAGACTGTCCAGGGGGCTGACACAAAACATCTTCCATTCTAAGATTTACTTGTATCACCTGTCAGAGACCCTTGATTCAAGGGCACAAGAGCAGATCCTCACATATAGTTAAACAGTCTTGGCCAGCTTAATAACCACCAGGCCACCCAAAGGAATGTGACTGTGTGTTTCCATGAGAAGCGGTCAGGCTGACTGACGGACAGTTCACACACAAAGGACACCGCACTGTGATGACAGCCCTTCTGCTGTTCCTTCTCCAGCTTTCCTTGTTAGTGGAGCTTCAGATGCAATATGTTTCTTAATCATTATTTTAGCCAAGATTACTGCTTGTAACAAAAAGTGTGAAAAGCAACCGAATTTAAACTAACAGGTACTGTTACATAAGAGGCAAATAGGAAAGGAACTCTCCCCTCATTCTGCTTTTTTGCAAAGCATATGTACAGGTAGCCCTAGTGACTTACAGATAACATTGTTTGAGAGTAGCGAATATCTTTGATTTATTCAGCCTTTTGCCTTTGAGATGACAAAGGATTTCAAAGCAGCGCTTTTGCCACTGTGCACCAAGCCTGTTTGATCAGTCTGCCGTTAGTATTTTTTCCTTAACAGAAAATGTATATATGCCTTCATATAATGTCTTTATATAATGTATATCATCTTCAAACCATTAGCAAATATTTAGCAAACTTAAATTCTTATTGCAAATTTGTAAAATTTTCTTTCAAACTTGGGTGTAGAAGTCAGGTTTATATTTTTGGGTATATATTGAGACTAACAACCACAAAATTCCGTCTGTATTTCTGTAGCGTATTTTCCTGAAGGAATTATACCCATAATAGAGAAAAAGAATTATCAAATTATATATTAGAGTAATAGTGTTGAACATGTAACTTATTGATGAGTTTCAGATTAACTGTTATGTACAGATTTGAATAATCTGTGGTTGTATAAATTGACATGGACTTAACTGTCAAGAGCCCAGTTGTGTTAGCCTTGCTTAGCATAGTATTTTATGTAGCATGATATTTTTGTAGCATTATATTTTTCCCTGTTATCCTGTATGTAATTCAAACTTGTTTAATATTATGCAATGTAATCTATTGTGTGGTCAAAGAAAATATGAAAAGACCATTTATAATTTATTACAATATCCTAGGTTAATGTGAACTATAGAGAATTTATGTGACATTTTTCTTTAAAAGGATTGTTTTTAAATTTAAATTTTGTCACATAAAGATTTTCATGTAAGTTTAAATAAAATGAGCTACATTAAACAGAGTTTTTAAAGAGATTATATTAAACTATGAAACCAAGAAAGTTAAGTTCAAAGATTTTAGATGACCTTTAATTTGTACCATTGACTTAGGCAATGGAGTTCATAGTGTCACCCTTTCACCCCACTTCAGATATCAGCAAAATCTATGAAAAATGGATCATTCAAAGATACCTACCAACACTGTTACAATAAAGAAAATAGCAGTGAGTTATGCCAAAACATTTTGTAAATGGTTAGATTGAATGGAATAAGGGGACATCAGAATATGTTTGTGAATTTGCATAATGAACAAAATATTTAAATTGCTTGACCATGTAGATTTATTATATTGAAAGTAGAAGATTTATACTACCTACCTAAGTCTTATACAGCTACCATAATCATGGTAGTATTTTAGAGGTATAAAGATGGACCCATAGACCTATGGAACAAAATAGCATCCAGGAATAGACCTGTACCTTTATTTGTCAATTGTTTTTAAATAAGACACCATATTTAAAGATAAATTTAGCAAATGATGTACAAAACCCTTATGGTGGAAACATCAGAACACTGCTGAGAAAAATGAAAGAAGAACTAAACAGAGTAATATACCATGTTTATAGATTAGACAGGTTAATACTGTTAAGATTTCAGTTTCCTTCATGTCAATCAATCCCATCTGGCTATTTTTTTTAAAAAGATATTGACAAGCTGATATTAAAATTTATATGGAAATTCAAAGACTTGAAATAAGTCATTAACATTGAGAAGGAACAAAATAGGAGGACTTACACTAATGATGTCAAGACTTCTGATAAGGTTGCAATAAGAAAATCCTTCCGGTATTGTTATCAAGATAGACAAATGTTTATCAGTGGAGGGTGAAGATTGCAGAAATAGACCTACACTACATGGTGAATTGTTTTGTTGTTGTTGTTGTTTTTTACAAAGGAGTAAAGGCAACGTAGTATTTTCAACATTCTATGTTGTAACAATTGGACAATTGGCTGTCCATGTTCAATGAAAATGAACTTTGACCCATACTTCATATGTTATACAAAAATTAACTCAAAATGATGATAATCTAAATATAAAGCTTAAAACTATATAAATTCTAGAAGAAAACATAGGTAAAAATTATGTCTGACTTTAGGTTATTAATGATTTCCTTTTTTTTCTTTTTTTTTGACACAGAGTCTTGCTCTGTCACCAGGCTGGAGTGCAGTGGCACGACCTCAGCTCACTGCAACCTCTGACTCCCTGGTTCAAGCAATTCTCCTGCCTCCCCCTCCCAAGCAGCTGGGATTACAGGCGCCACCATGCCCAGCTAATTTTTGTATTTTTAGTAGAGAGGGGGTTTCACCATGTTGGCCAGGATGGTCTTCATCTCTTGACCTCGTGATCCGCCCACCTCAGCCTCCCAAAGTGCTGGGATTACAGGTGTGAGCCACCAAGCCTGGCCCCATGATTTCTTTGATATGCCATCAGTAGCCTGATTCATAAAATAAAAAACTAACTTGAAAAATTATGCTGATAAATTGAAAACTTGGTAAAGTAAAACTTCTCTTCAAAAGGTACTATGAACAGAATTAAGACAAATGAGAGAGAAAGTATATTTAAGTGACAAATTTTATAAATTTTATCCAGAATATGTAAAGAACTTTCAAAACACAATTCTGAGAAAACAAACAACCATTTAAAAATGAGTCAAAAAGTTGAAGCAGATACTTCCCCGAAGAATATAAAGGTATGGCAGATGAGCACGTGGAAGGATCCCCGGCACCCTCAGAGGAATGCAGGCATAAAGCGTTCACTACGACAAGTGCTGGCGGGGATTTGATGCAAGTCGTACATCGCTGGTAGGAATGTAAAGTGTTCAAACCACTTTGTGAAACAGTGTGACAGTTTCTTACCCAAACTGAGGAAATATATGTTCATATAATGACTTGCATACGAAGGCTCGGAGCAGTTTTATTTGTTGTAGTAGCCAAAAATGGAAACAACTCAAATGTCCTTCAGTAGACAAATGTTAATCAAACTTGATACACCCATATAATGGAATACTGCTTAGCAACGAAAATAAGTGAAGTAATTATACTCATAGTGGCATAGATGAGTCAGAAAATAATTATGCTGAGACAAAGAGTCCAGACAGCAGAGAGTTGATGCTATATGTATCCAGGTATATAAATTTCTAGGAAATACTAACTAATACAGTAGTGACAGAAAGCATGGTGGCTTGACAATGGGATGAGCAGGGAACCAGGAAGTTAACAGAGTCCTTTTGGGGATGATGATTGTCTTCATTATCTTGATTGTGCCAGTAGTTTCATCAATAACAAAACTTATCAAATGGAAGTTTTTGTGTGTCAATTATGATTCATCGAAGCTGTTTAAAATGCTTTATACATTCGGCTTCATATGGCCAGTCTAGACAGATATAGGTCAGGTTAGTACAATAATTCATAATAAGTGTTGTTTTATCTAGACCAGGGCTTCCTTTGTGTTTCTATTTTTCATGTGTGCTGCACTTTGACATTGGTGTACATTAAATTACTACTCATTTGTTTAAATGAACAAATCAAATTGTTTTCAAATATGCTGTGTGGATGTTCATATTCCATGATACAGAATATTCCTGTGTTAAATTTGAATAGCCTCAACTATTTTTCTTTACTCTTATTCAATATCAATGTCATAGATTTTCCACCAAATTAAAGCAAAATCTGCTATCATTGTAAACGTAAATTTTTGTGTAAGTCATTTCAGTATAGTTGAGTTGTCTATAGCTATGTAAGTCATTTGACCAGAGGTTTAGAAACTGAGAACAAAGAGTTATTCAAGCAGACCTCGGGTACCCACATGAGTAGGGTGCTATGGATGGGATTTATCTTGTAGACAAAAAGCTAAAATAGACAAAAATACCTTTCAATTCAGATTTTTACTCTGGTATATAGTCTTTTGGAAGAAAAATAATAAGTCAGATATTTCCTGGTAGGATGTGTTCAATAACGTCTTTCTGTCATATTCATTAACTGTGTAAAACCATGAATTATTTTATATTTGCTAGCCGTTCATCTTTTTCCTGGTTATGAGCTCTTGCTGAGAAGCATTTGTGTGCTCCTTTCATCGCTGGGCTGGCAGAGACTCGTTGACCATTATCAGTGTTTAGGCAGTTCTGCCATCATAATGATAAAAGCCACTGGCTATTGAGAACTCTGCACTAAGTGTGCTCTTTGCATATTTTTTGTTGTCTTTAATCCTCACAATTACCCTGCATGTTTGGTGGTGTTATTCTAGTGACGTTGTTCAAGGGGTCTAATAGGTAGGAAGTGAAATATGGCAAAACTGGGATCAGAATTGAAGTCCATCTGGCTTCATCTAAGTACTGTGCTGCAATGAGAGAGAAAATACCACCAAATGAGTTGTGTATGCATTCAGTTAAATGTTACTACAATTATGGGTAAGCAGTATAAATAGACACAGAATGTAGGGCAAACTTCTAAACATTCTAATTTTCAGATATGATTTTACTGATAGCCAAATTGATAGAGAGTAATTTTAAACTAAGATACTTTGCTCCTCATTTTCTAAGTAAGTCAGTGTACTCATACAGCTATCACAAAAACATGGAAAGTAAGAAATAACAAGTAGAGTTACTGAGTAGATGTAAAACTAATCCATGTAATGTGTAAAATTTGCCAGGAAAAATGTTGAGAAAAATATTACTATACATTATTTTTTTGAGACTAGCGGAGTAAGGTTTTCTCTAAATCTTACTGTCCAATACAAATGTAATGTGACGTATACATGTATAATATTATTTCCCGGTAGCCATATTTTAAAAAAGGAATAGTAACAGGTATAACCATTTTACAAAAGTTAATTTAACCAAATTCAAATGATCATTTCTACATCAAATCAATACAACATTATTAACGTTATTTTTATTATAATCTTTGTACTATGATTTTGAAATTTGGTATTTTACAATTTAGAATATCACCATTCAGAGGCTAAATTTTCATCTGAAGTATATGGTCTGTATTTACATTTGATAAAAGTTACACTTCAAAAAGTAGATTCACATTCCCAAGCTGTTCCAACCATATTTAAGCATTTTTTTCAATAGCTGAGTTGAGTATCAGTTTTTACATTTAAATTTACTTTAATTAAAGTTAAATATCCCCTTTTTCAGTGCCTATAGCCAGTGGAATTAAAAGCTGATATGAATCAGTAATTTTTTGAATGTGTGTGGGGTAGGGAGGAATTATTTAAAAAAGAGGGAGATGTCAAATGAAGGAAATACTTTGTTCAGGATACCAGTATTCTCTTTCACTCTCTTCATGTCCTCTGCAAGCCATGAACTTCTTCTGGGTAGAATTTATAAGTACGTTCACACGCACACACAGAGTCACAGGTCATGTAACCTTTAGATCAACAGACCACATACACAGTGGTGGTCCCATGAGGTTATGATGCTGTATTTTTACTGTACCTTTTCTGTGTTTAGATGTGTTTAGATATGCAGATGCTTATTATTGTGTTACAGTTGCCTACAGTATAGTAGCATGCTGTATAAGTTTGTAGCCCAGGGACAATGGGCTACACTGTCTAGCTAGGTGTGTAGTACACTATGCCGTCTAGGTTTATAAAGTCACTGCAGGATGTTCACACTACAAATGCAATCACCTAATCACACGTTTTTTAGAACCTGTCCCTGCCATTAAGCACTACATAGCTGTCTGTCTGTCTGTTTACCTATGTCTGTCTGTCTATTTACCTATTATCTGTTATAGCTATGCGGGGTTGGTGTATTTTAATGTGGCATTAAATATTCTAAATATTTATTTGGGATCTCTTTTTACTCAGCTTAATATAGCATATTTTTTTGTTGTTGTTGCTTCTGACACTTTTTTAAGTGCTGCCCATTTATAGATTGATTTTATTTATTTTTCTTCATATCTAATGTTAAGATTTTACTAAGTAGTTTTATATTATATATTCAAACTGTAACTTTGATATATGCTGTCCTTGGCCTTAACCTCACTAAGATTTTTGTAATGGCTCTAATGTAACATAGTTTGTTAAACCATTTTAAATACAGTGCTGAACCATACCTAGAATTTAGATTCCTGTTTATGTAAAATAAATTTTAACCATATAATATATACTTTGCTTACATTCTAATATAAAAACCAAAATCAATGATATCTTCTAATTTTCTCACTCTGAGAATAAATATCCAAATGTCCTAAATGTGTGGAGTCCATTGAATCATATTCTTGACATTTCATGGAAATAAGTGTTTTTTAAATTGTCAATACCAGGATTATTCCTTCATTTTTCAGTTGTCATTATTATTCATCTATAACATTTCTTGATATATTACAGGAGAAAAACCTTTCAAATGCGATGAGTGTAACTTTGCCTCCACAACCCAGTCCCATTTGACCCGGCATAAACGTGTACACACTGGAGAAAAGCCCTACAGATGCCCCTGGTGTGACTACAGGTAATGACTCATCACTGAGCAGTCAAATCAGGTGGGCCGCCACGATGGATTAAAAGCCTGTTAAATACCAATTACAAGTATAGTTTTTCTAATCACCATGAATTCATATATTAGGTTGGGAGTTTATTACCTAATTTTAGTGACTTTTAAAAAATAAACTATTCTTTAGAGTGGTTTTAGGTTCACAGTAAAATCCAGAGGGTGGTACAGAAATGGGTCGTGTATCGCCCAACCCCCACATGTATAGCCTCTTCCATTATCAGCATTCCCCACCAGGTGGTACATGTGTTACAGCTGATGAACCTGCATTGACATTGTTCTCACCCAGAGTCTATATTTTCAATTGGGATTCACTCTGTATGTTGAACATTCTATGGATTTCGACAAATTTATAATGACATGTATCTACAATTATAATATGCAGAATTTAGTTTCTGCTTTAAGAAATAACATCCTTTTCCATTTTCTATAATCTTAACGTTTAGATTTTATACTTTTTCTTCTAAGTGCATTTCCAATGATTTTACTGCATTTCTCAAAGTAAGGAAACAATTTTAATTAATCAGTTATTCTACCCATTTATGGTATTTTATCTATGAATAAAGCACTCATTAATGACAATCGAGATGATACAAGAAATATTTTCCTTTAAGAATATAGCATAAAAAGTGACTCAATATTGATAAGTAATTATAATACAGACTTGAATAGGAAACGGGAGAGGCCAGGGGAGTACAGAAAGGATTGTGTGGAGCCCAGGTGAAGTCCTCACAGAGGAGAGAGCATCTCCGCTATGGTGTAAAACATGGTAAAATTATTTCCAGGCCCCAGTCAATGTGTGTTCTAAAACCATGAGGAGGGGAAGACACCATGTAGAATGTCATTCCTGAAAGCCTCTTGGAGGTCATGGATGTTCGGTCCACTCACTTGCATCCATAGTGGCTGAGTGATGTCTGCCAGGTTGCAGAGTTACCTAGTGGCGGCAACGAAGCCTTGGTGCAGAAGAGTGTGAGATATACTCAGGCAATGCTAAATTTTCCTCTCAAGTACATGATGAGGTATGTGTAGAGAGGCGTAGTGGAAGATCAGGTGCAGCATAGAGCTTGCAGCCAGGTCATATAGTGCCTGAAGCCTGCAAGAGTGGGATTGGGACCCCACATAGTTTGCAGGCAGCCGAATGACATCTGCCTTAAGCCTGAAGTCAAGGGTGAGAGACTTCCTTATCCTGGAGCTGACCCACATGATTACGTAAAATTGAGAGTGCGTCTTTAAATGCAGCCCATTTTGTTGAATGTTATAATATGTATGTTAAGCCTGAAACCTTTAAAAAGTAGATTTTTGTATTCCTGTGGATCTGGCCTATGCATTTAGCAAATATATTGCCATAATCTCTATTTTCAGCCACATTATTACATTAAGTTTTATGTGAAAGGTCATTGTATAGTGCAGAGATATTACAGATATATTTTATTCATTAATTATTCATTCATCCAACATTTTATGAGTTCTGTCTTTGCTTAACACTGGATTGGTGTTTCTTGGAAATTTGGTAAAATGATGATTTAATTAGAGGTAGACATAGAAATTCTCTGGTGCTGAAAATATGAGTTCTTTAAAAAACAAACATTATTGAATGTTCTTTTTCTTTAATAAAGAGATCATACTGTAGTTGGCTTTCCTGTAAAACACAGAAAAGCAATTAGAAAATATAAGAATTTCCTTTAATTTTCACCCTTACCTCTTAGGATTATACTCATTCAGTTTGTACTATATGCATAAGGTTTTTATTACTGTTATTGGGGGTGGGATTTTTTTTTTGTTTCAGTAAGCATTTTGTTCCATGTCATTAAGCATTCTCCTATATAACTACTATATCATCTTCAAACTTTTATTTTTAAGTAGCAGGATTTTGATTTCAAACAAGATTATATCTGAAATTCCACAAATAAAACAGATGAAAGTGATATTTACTCACTTATAAGTAGATTTCACCATTAAAGTCTATATATACTTATTACAACATTAAAAATAGAGTAAGACTGTTTTGACAAGCAACACATTTTTAAGTAGGAGTTGTTGATAACAGTTGCCAGTGAGTCGCAGCATCCAGTGTCTGTCTGCGCTTGGTGTAAGCACAGCACGGGGTGTCATGAGGAGTTCAAGCCGCATGGAGAATCTGAGCTCAGCACTCCTTAGCTGTGGGACCATGGTCAGACTCCTGAGTGAAATGCCACTTTCTCATCTGTAAATTGTGACTTCTTAGTGGACCAGCCTCGTAGGATTATGGTGAATATTAGGTGAGAAGCACTTTGAAGTCACTTAGCCAGAGTCTGGCACGTCAGTGGCGTGATGAACGCTCGCCCTTGTTTTCACTGTCATCTCGGGTGAATGTTTTATCGTGGTTTCGGGTTTTCCTTCACCTTTCCATCTCAGGATACTGCTCAACAAGTTAACGCAGGAGTTTCAATGTCCTGAAGGTCTTCAGTGTTTTAAAATGTTATTTACAATACATGTCAATATATTTTAAAAAAAAACAAAACACAGCAATAGTTTTTGAAGCAGTTAAAAATTTATTAAATCCGAAATTAATTGTTGGATAATTGCTGAGAATACTTTACAGTTTCAGAATGCTTGGTCTTTAAACTGTTTGGCAATGTAACTTTAATCTGTGCCTGGCCCCAAGTTACACTGATGCACAATAATGAATTTATTAACGTTTTAGACATATAGGCCATTTTCAGGCTTTTACCCTGAAAATGCTTACATCTCTGTGCATGTTCCTGATTTTTTTTTTAAGTGCATTTCTAGAAGCACAGTTTAAGGCTTTTGCTAGTATGACTGGAAAGGTTGTGAAGTTTTTTTCCTTCTGATCTGTACTGTGCTTTGGTAGACTCAGTTATGCATACAGGTATTTCACAGTATTTCAGGTTTTCTTGGTTTAAAAATGTATTAGACTTTTTGCTAAGGTTGAGATCATATTACTCGTCCCCTATTCAAGTTATCTTCCTGAAATAGCCTCACTTCTGTAGAGGGCTGCATTTGAGCCAGCTGGATCCCATCCATGTTAGAACTCTGTCAGGTACTACATTAAAAAGGTGGTGTTTTCTAAGTACATTGTTACTGTTCTGTAAATAAAAGACTTAGGACATTTAAATTCAGTGAGAGCTACCAGAGTTCCCTTGGAAATGCTTAATGTGCATTATAAAAGAGTAATTTTTAATCTTTATTTAAAACTTTAGACTAATTTGATTATGACTGAAAGTCAATGATTTGAGCACTGTCTGTTCATGGGACAGCGTTACCATTCTGTGTACCTGTGAATAGGCTTTCTTTACTAGTGAACAAAAGGCAAGTTAACCTTGACCAGGAATATAAAAAATTTGCAAAAGTTTGAATTCTTCCGAAGTGAGAGACTATGGTTAGAACAGATTTGGTTACATCTTTACTTTCTTGTTGATGAAGAAAAGATTTAAAATGAATAGTTAAGTTTCCAAAGATTATTTTTGTTGTGTAAGATAGTGGGAACAGGATCCTGTATCTACCTCACAAAAATATGTTCTTTCACAGTACAAATAAATTTGAATATGTATATTTTAATAGATTTAATAAATCTTTAAGATGATCACATATTACCTAAGAAGAAAATTATTTATTTTCACATTTATCTCACTGGTTTATTTCTGCAATATTTTACTGTCCAAAATATTTTAAAACTTCTAGTTTTATGTTTTTATTTGTATGATATCAATGGATAAAAATTATTCCTGTGGAGCGTTCCTGTATTTGCCATTATTAACACTTATTTGCAGGCAGGTTACCATCATTAGAAACTGAAATATTATTTAAATTTCATTTGAAAATATATTTCTCATTTTATAAATTGAACATTAGGGGGAGAAATACTAGTAGTTATGATTATTCATGAAAAATACAAATATAGATTTGTTTACAAAAGAACTTTATAATTGGTCTTTTGAACCTGAGGCTATTTTTCAAGTTTGCATTATTAATTTAGGTAATGACATCTCATTCTATTTAAATGTAAACATGTACCCCCTTCATTAGCTTTTACTGTCTAAAATATCCAAAAGTCTAATCCATAACAAATCAGTATATTCAATCATTACTCCAAAACTTTTTTGCCATTAATTACTATTTATTATAATTTCAATGCACAAATTTAGATTCATAGCACACTGGTCTAGTATATGATTTCTGTAGCAAATTCTTTAGATTTGTTTCTGCAGAAATAAAATAACATTTTCTATATTTTTATTTTTCTCTGTTACATATTATCACCTCTGTATTAAGAATGAAACAGAAAAAAAACCTTAATGTGTTATAGTAAGTAATCTTTGGAATAGCATAAAATTCCTGCTTTCTCATAGGGTTTTTTAATACTGAACTACATTCTGTTTCACTCATCATATTGACTTCCACATCAGAGTAAATGTGTTTCATTTAAGGGGCCACAATTGGGCTTTTATGTGAAACTTATCTTCCTATTGGCTTCTGTTTCTTCTCTATGATGCATAGGGGAAATATACTAAATGCACATTAAACAAGAAACCAGTGATAAGTCATGAAGAGTAACACAGAAATACTACCTGTAGTATAAAAATATTAAGGATTATCCTACATTGCACTTTAAATGATAATTTAATAAATTGCAGAAAATTAAAATGTCAAGCCAGACTCTGCCAACTTTATCTTAAATTTTTTTTAACTTTCTACATTTTTCTCTCTTTTTCTTCTTTATTCATTACTTGACAGCATAACCCTGAGTAGAAAGTGAAATCTGCAGCCCCTGCCTTATGCTGAAGATTGACCTCGTCATTTTGCTAAACTCGTTGGAAATATACTTTGAGATTTTTTTCCCTACTTATGGCTTACAAAGCTCTTAACCAGTGTTAATGACTTCTACAAAATAACTTTTGATCTCAAGAGGATTTTTTTTTTTCTTTTTTGGGTGAGGGGAAGTCAAAAGATACTGAAAGTAACGTCGTAACTCAGATAGTGATGCTCAACTAGAAATGAGCTTACATACGTTTTGTAATAGTCTCCAGTATCTCTTTGCACATCTAAACATTTAGTTGAGTGTTTCTAATCACATTTCACGAGTTCTTACACATGTCACTGATGCAGGGCAAATTTGCTGTTTTTTACTGCCATTTGACATATGTATCAACATCCTCGAAAATTTTTGCCAAAAATGCTTTTAATTTAATAGAATTTGTCTGAACTTTGTATATTGCTGGAAGCATTTTTAAGGAAGTTTTAAGATGCAGGGACTAAAAAAATTGTATTTGTAATTTTTATTTCTCCTGAAAGTTGAGTTTAATTTTTTAAACATGTATTTATCTAAAATAACTGTTATAAAACACATTTTTCAGGTATAGGTAATAGTGTGCATTTCTATACAATTTTATTTTATAAACACTTTATGTTGATAATTCATTGTTAAGTAATGAGGCAAGCCTTCCTAGATATTGTGTCATTAAGAATTCAGTGTACAGTGGGATTCATTGTTCTGTTCTGCCACTTGTTTCAGCAGCGTTCTGAGTTCGGGAAACTCACTCCACAGGGAATAATTTTCTTCTTTTGGATTATCTCTTCAGAGACTTTCAGTTTTCCTTTTGCTTCCTGTGTAGGCTCACAAGTTGTACCAGAAGAAGCAGTGGCTGGAACAAATGTGGTTTTGCCCCTGAATAAAGACAATGAGAAAAAATAGATCTTTATCTCTGCAGCAGTATATCATATTTGCCAAGAGAGAAGTGAAATTATATATTCCAAAATGAACAGTACACAGTTAATTTTCCAAAGAATCAGAGGTCGCATTTATTTCTTCTGGGCGATTTTGAAGTTCTTAAAGAATAAAGGGATCTCATGAAAATAACCAAAATGAAAATGTCTAGAATTAATATAATTTAGGTTTGCAGCAGTTAAATCAATGCCACAAACCAGGTTTGATTAGAACAGACTTTAAATCAAAACTATTTTTGTCATTTAAAGTACCAGTCGACACCTTTTCATTATATCATTTATCTCCAGTCTATACGTCTTTATATTTTACTCTACTGTAACTGCCAATAGATAGTGTAGTTGATAGAATAAAAAAAACAAATGTCTCAGGCTAAAAGCTTACTTTGAAAGCCTAAAATTCCAGTTACTTTCCAAACTTTTCTTAGGCTAATAATGATTCCAAGGCTTTCTTCAAATCGCAATGAATTTCTGGAAAACAAATGTATCCACTGAGCTATCTGCACAGTGCTTGCTCCTGGTCAGATGGCCCCTTCCTGCTCCTCACCTGCACACAGTTCAGCCAGCCACAGGTAGATGTCAGTGTGGTGGCTGGTTTGTGAAACTGTTTTGTCCTGGCAAGCATAAAGATTGCTTTGAAAGGTTCTGTGAGCTTGTGTCATGATGACACCTTTTGCCAGTGTACTCCCTTTCACGTGGAGCAGAAGTTCCTGGTAAGTTTAGGTCGGCTTTTTTTGAGGGGTTCCCTGACAAAATGAATGTCCTCGTAGTTGTATCATCGGTTGAGACATTCTGTAATGAAGTGTGAAAGTTGTGCTATATGTTCATCTGTTCTTTTTTCTGACATATCTGTCCTTTGCAGCAGAACTTTGAGTTCTTCCTGAATGAAATATTTCCTATTTTTCTCTGCCCATTTCATTAGTGAATTTTATCTCATCAGTTCTAATTTTTTATTTGGTTTTGTATTTTCTGTAATGTTCTCGATCTTTATCTAGTGTTACTTTCATATGCGGCTTGCTTTATTCATAATTTTCTTTCCTGCTTTCTAACACACAAGTACATAGGCTTTTTAAAATTTTTGTTTCAGCCTAGGAGGCTCTTTGCTGATACAACACAAGCATTTACACTAGGCCTTTAGTTAATATTGTTAAATTTTAATCTTACACACACAAAAAAAACCTTGTTTAAGTGAAAGATCTTACAAACTTGAAAACAAATAGATTCCACAGCATTAAAAAATATAAACTGATTCACAAGTCTTTAAAAGAAAAAGAATCAAAGATCCTCTTTTTTGTTTTCAGTTACAAATAAGTTGCTTCGTTTGTTGATGTTGCTTAAATAGGCATTGAGATCACAGATTAATTAGAAGAGTCATTTTAAACACAAAGTGACCATACACTCCCTCTGCTATCCCTTAAAGTAGAATCCAGATAAACATGTTTATTAAACCTGCTGTTGTTGAATCCCAAATCCAGTCATTATAAAAGGACCAAAGCTATCTTTGGGGATGGTCTTTCTACAAGGAATTACTATGGACAGTCCCTTGGGTAGTAGTTAGATATATCTGTATATATTGTGGAAGAAAGAAAGGCCTTAGAGATGAAAAAAATAGAAAATATTTTTTGGGCAATAGTTTCTTACATAATAAGTTATTCCTTAGACACTAGAGCTATTATCACACAACAACACACTTTGCTATGTAACTATCTTTATCTTGCAGCAAGAGAGGCTTGTACAGTGTCGCTTATTAGGAAACTCTCTAATCTCCAGGAGGAGCTGACAGACGACAGAAGAATATCACCTGTGCATCCCTACAGTGTGGGGTTGGATGTAGCCTCAGATGCAGATCTGAGAGAAAATAACACGGCGACAGAATCACTTTGAAGTACATAAAAGTTTGACCGGTTTTTCACTCATTCGGTCAGAATGCTAAGATACTAGTTATTTCATTTTATTTTTTAGCTCTTTTGTTTCCGCATATTCTGAAATACTGCCTGTCTGGAGCCCGTAGAAAAATTGTGAAAGAAAGAAAGTCAAACTTGGAACATTTGGAAAATGGCGATGTCGTCGTTTTTATGAAGCAGAGGAAGTCAGAGCAGCTTAGGTATCAGCGTATCCACTGACTCACTGCACTCCCTTAAGGCATAAGTTGCTGCCTTCTATATGGTAGCATTTATTGCGTATGTTTTGGCTTGTCCTTAAGAATGTCTTTAAAACAATATTATGTCATTTGTAAATTTTACATCTTTATCTTCTTAATTAGGGAATGTAGCACGAATTTTTTGTTGGATTTTTTTCCTAGTCATATTATTTTCCTTCTTAACTATATTTATGAGAAGTTCTAGGAAAAGAACTGCTCCTGAGGTTGGTTTTGTTTTGATAAAACAATGTTATGATATTCCTAACTGTAGAACTACAAGTCAGCTATGATTCAAATAAACTAGAATCCGTTATTTAATAACTTAATATGTAACCTGATACTTTTCTCTATGGGGAATTTAACCTAGTATTAATCTTTCCTCTTATTCTTTAAACTTTAATTTCTTATTTTTAATTATTTTGTCCCGAATCTTTCTAAACAACCCTAGTCCTCATTCTGTCTGTTTAATATTAGTCAGGGCACCATTTGGAGATCTCTGCGTAGCTCTTGAAACAAAATGTATTCAAATAAAATGCCATGTCAAATTGATTAATTTGACATGGCATTTTATTTGAATACATTTTGTTTCTTCATGTTAAATTACAACTTTTAACACATATATGAAATTTTATAAAACAAGAATTTTTCCTCTGAAAGAAAACATAAATTTCAAGTTCTCTGCTTAAATATGGCAGCTAATATTTTGGATTGAATCATTTGGGGGAAAAGTGGTTGACATTTAAATTTCATAAATTTGTTCCAGTCTAAAAACCTGATATATTCTTGAGTTAAAAGTAGGGCTTTGTTCCACTCTGCACTCCCAAATTATGCTTTTATTTTGATTTCTAGTTCTGTTTTTCACTCCGACAAGCCTGGATTATAGGTCACGTGAGCCTCTGTGATGAAAGGTGTGTGGGTTTCTCACCGCTGTCCATGCTGGGGGGTTTGTTTTCCTCCAAAAGCAGTAGGGAGCCCGTGGAGGATGTTGAGCAGGAAAGTGTCATAGTCACACTTAACTTTGCAGAAATTACTGGTGCAGTACAGATAATGAGTCAGAGAGGGATCAGACAGGAGACGAGAGACCATTTAAAAGACAATTGCAAAGGTACAGGCAGGAAATCACCTTAAACTAACAGTGTGATGGCAGGGCAGAGAGAGGCAGGTAATGGGAGGGAGAATGAATGGACCTGTGGGCCAAGTGCATGGACTGAAGGGAGGGTGACAGAGAGCTGCACGCCCTCCTTTGGTGTGCTGGCTGAGTGACCATGACAGTCAGGGAGGTGCTGTCTCCTGGGGAGGGATATCCTGTAGGAAAAGGGTGGTCTGGGATGAGATGTCCCTGAGATGCCCATGCAACGTCCAAGTGGAAACGGGTCAGTAGGTGCATAGGTCAGTACTAACCTATGTGGAATTTGATATGATTGATGCTTCCCTTCGAAAATGTGGAAAATGAAACAAGCAGAGAGGTAAATACCCTGTACGAGAGAAGGGAGGGACCTCCAGGAAAGAGAGGTGTCATGCACCAAGCAAGGAGTGGGCAGTATGCCAGGTACTGAGTGAAATAGGAGAGTGCAGTCCACCAGCCATAGTCACTGAGAGTCTTGGGTTCTCTTGGGAAGGCCAGTTTTAGTAAAGGGGTGAGAACAGAAAACAGGTGAGTGGTCAGAAGTGCAGAAGTGATAAGCTTGCATGTTGCCTACTGCTCACAGAAACTTTTTCTCGAGGCTACTCTGGGAAAACACTGGCCCAGAGGGAAAGGCAGAGGGTGGCAGCTGAAGGCAGGTAGATGGATGCGCACTGTCTTTATGTTGGCATTCATTTGTTTGCTTAAAATCACTTTCTGAAATTTGCTTAAATGTTTATGGGCCAAATGTGTGTATGTCCATTGAAACAGTGAAGCTGAAACCTGCATCTTTCTTGATGGCTAATACAGCGTGTATGTGATTAGGGTTGGCGAAGCAGGGGCCACTGCTAACAGTGAGATCCTCTGAGGACTTCTGGGAACACTCCCGCCTTGAGCCAGTGCCTCCTGTTGTCCTGTGGGTCCTCTCTCTCCATGTGGAGAACTGGCTTCAGGCCCTCCCCGTCTCTTCATGTGGCTGCGGTAACAACTTCCCCACCTCTTTGGGGTACTGCATGCAGTCCACCACATTTTATCTTCGTTATGGTCAGAGTTTTGAATCAAGAAAACAGAAATTATGTAATGGTATGTTCTGCCTCCTCCACACCTGTACACCCCAAAAGTTGGGGTTTTATGTGCCTTGTATGGAGAATTCCTACAAGCCTATATTGCTTCAGCTATGTTTCATTAATTTAACAAGTTGCTTGCTGCTAGCTAACAATTTTGGATAATCATTTAACAAACACTCACTTTAAATATAGTCTTTTAAACTGTGTCATCTTTTCCATGACTTAATTTTAAACAATTTTTGCTAATGTGTCAGGTCTTTCTCAGTAAGTCCAACACTGTAATGACATCGTAAGCCAGTCGAAGAGCACCCAGTCATTTCTCGTGATGACACCTGACTCCTGCATTTATTGACAGCCATTGGATTCATGTTCATCTATCTTTTGTTCAACTTATTCTAAGTAGTTAGGAACATCATGCTACATTTTTACCGGGCATGAACTTAAATATATATTTTCTGTGTTCTTATATGCTAAAATTTCTGTCGAAGACTGTTTTAAATTGTTCTCTGCCTTCTTCAAATTGCCATTTGTTCTAGAAATATGTAATTCTCCTGCAGTGTGTTCTACAAGAGGAATGTGATAATAAGGATCCTGGTGGTGAAGTTGGTGTGTGTATAATGTGAACAGGGAAGGCAGACATATCACCCTGTAGGCCGAGATAGGGAACGTGATTTGTTTCCATGACTTAGGGTGCATTATAACTGCTGAGTGTTGGTGTCAGTTGTATTAAACCACTAAAAAGTGGAAATAAGTCATATATATGTCCCCACAGGTTGACGGATGCTATTTTTGCATTCACTAGCGTTTTGTATGGGTTTCCTTTGATTCTATTGGAATTTTTGCTGCTTCGTTTCATTGTAAATTATGATTACCACAAGATTGTCACGGCTGCATCTCCTTTTTTGATTTTAGCTTGTTTCTCAAGCTTAAAAATAATGATATATTTCCCTTTGCAAATTGTGGTAGTTCTGTACATCTTCTCGAAAATTTTTGGCATCATTTTTGCAAGTACAAATAACGATGGTAGAAATAATCACCACGGTGCTCCTAAAGTAGGTCACTTCTAGCATCGGTGACAATGTTTTGTTACATTATGAGGAAGCCTCCCTGTACTAGGCTAACACAACATTTCTAAGGAAAAGAGACCCAAAAGACTCAGAGTGGGAGTGGCTGCCGTGAGTAAGTGTGTCATCTGGAACCATCCTCCCAAGCCCAAGGATCCGTGTGCCCATGCCTGAGAAATATATGGACAATATCAGCATATATATATTTTTAATTACATGTTCCTTCCAATTAATGATTTCTGTGTAGCCTTTGAAAAATGATGTTATGAATGTAATGATTATACAATCCAGCTCTTACTTCTTGAGTTATGTGTATGTACTTGTTTTTTAACTACACATGCACACACATATATTATTACCTTCCTTGCGTCTCTTTTTAACAAACCAATCTTTTAAAACACTGTATGTTCTCATGTAAAAAAGAGTCAACACAAGGTTCAGTTTTATTTTTAAGGGTTTTTTTTTTTTTTTGGTTTAAAAGTGGAATATATGTTTTCCTTAGCTGTAAAAGCACAATCAAGGCAACATGATAAGTGAGTCAGTGTTGTAAAAGTAAAACTAATTTTGCCTTCACTCACATGAGCTATAGAAGGAGGAAGCTTTATTGTCCCTGGGAAGGTGATAAGGCAGAGTAATTGTATATTATACTGTCCTGGAACATCTGCCTGAAGACTGTTGGAGCAATTCATCTATCATGGACGATACAGCATGTTTTGTCTTTTTGCTTTAACCCGTCCCCACTGCTGGCCTGCGCGGAGGTTTTGATAGGGACTGCGCCTGGGCCGGGGCTCACATTAATCAGTCCCCTTGTTCAACACTCCAGCTGACATAATTACAACCTGCGCACAGCAGTTATTCAAGTCGAGTCCTTGTCACTCGTGGTGCGAAACTACACAGCTCAGATCCCGGAGGAGATTGCCTTATCACACAGAACAAGGGCTCGCAGGAGTCGAAGAGAATAGAAATGGGAAAATGTCTTCCGGGAGTACTATATATTCCTTTAAAATAAGACGTTTGAGAGACTTACAAGGGACAAAGGGAAGCATTGTGTGCAGGGACCGAAATGAACCAGTTATTATTTTTAAATGGATTACATGGAGCATTTTTGTAAAAATGAACATAGATTATTCAATGGTCCCTCATCATCAGTGACTCTTCTCTATTTTTCTTCAAAGGTGATCACAAAACTTTTGAATTATAAAAGGTTTACATCCTCTTTGTATGACTCAATAAAATTATTAAAGTATGCATTTTTAGTCTAATACTTAGCAAGTGTCAACTTAGGGAGCTTTGTAAGGCATAGAGTTAAAGCTAGGAAATACTTTCTCAAAAGACTTTTCAAAGATAAGTAGGTTTATTCTTGCCTGCCACAATGGAGTGTAAATATTGGGCTGATAGAGGCCCCAGAAAATGAGCTCTCTTCTCATATGTTGGACCTCCTCCCTCTACCTCTTCATGAGGTGGGTCACCCACCAGTGCCTTCAGCATGCGGGGTGTGGAGGATGCACTCTCTCGGAAGCTTACATAATATTTAGATTTTATGGCAGCCCTTGCCCTGCCCCAGTAGCCTAAGTGAGTCTAAGAACATGTGGTGACGTGATCTGGCCCGCCAGACTGCCCTCTCAACTGCGCTCCTGTACGTGAATGCCAAAGTTGTTTTAAGCCTAGTCTTTCCTTCAGACGCCATTAGATTGTCCCAAGTAAAGCCAGGTTCTGGCTTAAACTATCAGAAATATTGTGAAGCATACTGCTGCTTCAGTAAAAATTTTACTTACATCATCTTAAATCTGAAAAACTTTCAAATAGAAAAACAGTAAATATTCATATGCATACACAAATATACGTAATATTTAAATTGCTTGAATTGTTAAAGTAATATTTTTTATAGACAACTTATTTCAAACCACAGTGGTATCTATTATTTTATAGAGTTCATGTCCTTTTTGGGAATATATTTCTGTCTACCATTTTTACTCTACCTAACCGCTCTAAAAAAATGCTGGCTTGGATTTTTGGGGGTTGGTTAGGCCTCGTTTTTCTGTCGTATTTCATTAAAGACAGGGTTTTTTTTTTTCCTAAGAAGGTTTTCATCCATCTGCCTTTCCTGGTTTTGCAACATCTCACTTTGCTACACCTAGTGAGTTAACAGAAATGGAGAGAATAAAACCTTTCCTATGGGGAAATAAATGCATAGCGATCAAGAGTTCAGGGGTAGGAGGGGTCTATATTTATTTCAGAGTAGTGAGATAAAAATGAGAGGAATTTCTACTCTGCCATCCAGACAGGAGATTACTGAAAGGAAGTGATCCAATATGTAAGGCTAATTCCGCATTTTTATTTTCAGATTCATCAAGCAATATTAAATAGATTGAAAATACTGCTTGATGCTCAGAATATCAACTTTGAAAAACTGTTTTGGAAGTCACATATGTTTGGGAGACACTCTCCATATTGTATCCCCTGCCCACCTTCACACTCAGTAATCAGCATATTAAAGACTCGGAGAATTCCTTTAGTCAGGACACAGCTCTAGTGTTGCTTACTGAAACATGCCAGACTTTTGTGGCCACAAAGGCCCTTTCCCCAAAGCCCTAGGAGTATCCTGCTGGATTCTTTCTATTTCATGGAAGGGAGGCAGCCACTAAAGTCTGCTGCATGTTTTTAGCTCGGAGACTTTAGCGTATTCATTCCTCATCTGCACCCATTGTAAGGCATGTAATGATTGATTAAACTTACAAAGTTCTGTTTCACTTCTGTGAGTGTTTAGCATGGTGAGGGTATCAGGGGAAAATCTTCCAGTTGCTCTGCGTTTCTCACACAGTTACTTTCTCTTCTTCCGTGTACCAGCAAAGCATCAGGATATGATATGAAGCTATGACATGTATTTTTTCTCTTTGGGCCTAAAGAGAAAAGACTGGGGAGAAATCCAGGTTCTCCGGGGCTTGCCCTGCCTGGAAGCCCTGCTCTGCTTCCTGAGATGTGGGTGACAGTCCAACTCAGCCTCGTGTTTGAATCACTGCACAAACTCGAGTCGGACTATTCTTGAAACACTAAATTCTGAAGAACTCACTTGGGTTTCTGAGTGAAAAAGTTCAGTGTCACCTCTCACCATTTCTTCCTTGTGATTTTCATTGTATTTCTATGGAGTGGAGGGTAGAAAGGAAGATGTGAACGTCAGTGCTGCTTCTCGCTGGTTGTAGATGCCATGATTGGAGGTCTGAATAGAGTCGTAATTTAAGTGGAGGGGAATGTGGGAAACGTGAAAAGTGAACAAAGAACAAGGAGCTATGCACATGCCTGAAGCAGAAGGAGCAAGTGTAACTGTGGGCAGAAATCATGCATGATCAATGATCCAAAGCAGTGGCATATCAATATGTATGTTTGCCATTAACCTAATTCGAAATCAGTAGAAGTTAGAAAAGCATTCGGTATAGTGTGGAAAGCAAGACAATTTTCGGCCATTCGCAGTTGAAGAGTCACTGAAGGGCAGAGGCAGCAGTGCTCTAGGTAGACATGGTGAGTTTTCAACCTTTCCAAATGTTCAGGGTGTCTTCTGTGCAGCACAGCACAGCTTCTTATTAGTGCTCTTAACGTGCATAACTCATTTCCCTTGTCAAGTCGTGTCCTCTTTGAGGGCATAACCACAATGATTAGTATTTAGGCTTTTTTTTTTATGTAGTATCTACTAAATATGTTTTAAAAATTCATTTTGAAAGTAAAAAGTCAGTACATAGGAAGGTAGACTTATCTCGTAACCTATCTGCTTTCCATATAAACCGAAGCAGTAATCAGGCTTAAATTATTTGTCTTCTGAAGTGCCTATGAGTGGGTCTGAAAGGCTGGCCTTGCACCCAGGACCTTTAGAACAGCTGGATGTGCACAGGTTTCCCGTGGTCACAGATAGGCCAGCGCAGCGGCGGCTGTTCCGGAGTCTCACAGGCACACGAGAGCCTGCTGGCTGCACACGTAGAGAGTGCATGTGGACACCTGATAGCCACGTGGCTTGGAACCAGGGGAGCTCTGTCCTCTCAAGGGTGGTGCATGGGCCCAAGAATGCATCGTGTTCATACACCTCTGTGTTAACTTACAAGTTTCTTTTTCTTATGAGGCTCCGCTCTGTTTTAGAATCACCTTATATCACATAATAAATATGGACAGAAATATAACTGAGAAGTGGAGAGAAAAGATTTAATGTGCATCAGTTTTTCCTAAGAACTAGTTTCAAGGAATTGAGATTTATGAAAAGCAAGAAGTAATGAGTAATCTAATGGAAATTATGCCATATAATAAATAGCTACTTGTATGGCCGGGCGCGGTGGCTCACGCCTGTAATCCCAGCACTCTGGGAGGCCGAGGTGGGTGGATCACGAGGTCGAGAGATCGAGACCATCCTGGTCAACATGGTGAAACCCCGTCTCTACTAAAAAAAAAAAAATACAAAAAATTAGCTGGGCATGGTGGCGCGTGCCTGTAATCCCAGCTACTCAGGAGGCTGAGGCAAGAGAATTGCCTGAACCCAGGAGGCGGAGGTTGCGGTGAGCCGAGATCGCGCCATTGCACTCCAGCCTGGGTAACAAGAGCGAAACTCCGTCTCAAAAAAAAAAATAAATAAATAAATAAAAATAAATAAATAAATAAATAGCTACTTGTTATAAATCATAATATTTAGAGCAAGGTGATCCAGAAACTCTCCAGTTAAAATTTCCTCTTGCCAAAATGCCAGATATTGGTGACGGGGGGGATGGAGGCAGCAAACCACATTGCCATGTGTGTGTCTCTGCAACAATCCTGCATGTTCTGCACATGTACCCCAGAATCTAAAGTGCAAAATATTTATATATATATTTCCCTTGCCAGAAATGTTTCCAAAGGATTGTATTTTGTGATTACCTCAGATTTCTATAAACTCTCTTTATCTGAGTAAAAAAAGAGCCTTTGGGTAGTTCTGCATGTAGTGTAATAGTGTAATACAGCACCATTATTTTTAAATATCTACTTTACTTAAACTCTCAGAACACTTACCAGTTTTGTACATTATCGTTAGTTTGAAGTCAGAGCCTTACCACCGTACCTGCATTCCCGGCACTTCTCTCGTTTTCCCGCAGTACCCATTGTAGTCCTTCCTCTCTTGTGTCCTGGAGATGTCCTGAAGACAGTTTCTTGGTGTAGAAGCTGCATCTGGTGTTTGTAAAAGATAAAGAAGTTAGCTCCATTCCCCACCACACCCTCTCGTCTTTTCTCTGTTTTTATTACAGTATTCCTCCTGGCTTCCTAGAGATTACAGCTTGAGCTTCCTCCTTTAAACCTTTTGCTTGATTCATCAGATTGACTCCTCCCTGTGTAAACACAAGGATCCTGGCACGTAAGCACATCCACGTCTGCCCCAACTGTCAGCTGTGCTGCTGTGCTGCGGTCTGTCGGGTTTACACTCCGGGCAGTGCTGTGCTACCCGGGTGTTTTCCAAATACATGTGTGGTCATATTTGCTTTATATCTATAACACTTAAGGATATTTTCATGAATAGCCAAAATGATCCAAAAACACTAAGCAAGAACATAAGTTTCTTTGGACTTAGAAATCCTTCAATAAAAGTAATTATCACCAGTAGTTTACTAGGCTTCCTTTGAATACACATTAATACATTTGTATCTCTCTCTATGTAATGTATTTTCCATGTATACATTTTATATGTACATGTATGTGTATATATTTCATAAATATGGGCCTATATGTGCACACATACTCTGTGTATAGGTATATGTTTTATGTGTGCTTGTATGTGTACATGTGAATATTTTATGTGTGTATGTGTGTATGTATGTGCACATACACTGTATGTGTATATATATGTATCTATATATATGTGTGTGTCACAGGTATATATGTACATTCACACACACTGTATATGTACATGTATATTCCAATTTGTATACCTATATATTTTATATGTACATATATGTGTATATGCACACACATACTGTATGTATATATGTGTATATTTTTGAAAAGCTGAAAGGACCCATACCTACATGTATCTGGGATTTCTTTTTTTCTTTTTAACTTAATACTATATCCTAGAAGTCTTTCCACGTTCATAAGATCTACCTTACTCTATTTAATGGCATTTATGCAACAAGTAGGAGTGAATGCTCAGCTAGCACATACCAGGCCCCGTTCCACAGTATTTACTGAGAGAAACTCAGAGGCAGGTGCAGCAGCTGTTGCTTCTCTCCTTAGCCTGCCTCAATAACTTGCTGCACTCTGGAGCAACAGGCAAGGGTTTTGTGGTGCCAGACATCGGACTCTAGGGAAGTGTCTGACTCTTAGGCTGTGGGACTTTTAAATGTTAAAACTGGAGAAGACCCAGCTCCTCCATGCCTCTGAGGGGTGTTTACAGGTGTGGTGGAGCAGTCCTGCGACCTGGCCTGCCAGGTCTCTTGCCTTGTTCTGACATCAGTAACTGTTCATGGTTGGGGACATAGCTTCCCTTTCCCTGATCAGGCATGCTGTCCCACCACGCGGCCAGGATGTGGTTGACTTCCATGGAGCTCTGCAGGAGAAGCGAACTCTTAGCTCTCAGTGGTACAGAATTCCTGGTATGGATACACTGTAAATTTATAACCCATTTCCCTATTCATGGACAATTAGTTTTCAAATTTTGCCTAGTGTTTAGCTGTTCTACAATTGATTTAATGACTTGTAGATCATCTAGAAATTGAGCTTCTGAACTTTCAAGGGTGTGTTTATATTTTAAACTTGAAGGATACTATCAAATGTCTTTCAAAAGCTTTTGCTAACTTACACTGTTACCACAAGCATATCATTTTCCCACATTATTTAATGTGATCAAACTTGTTAAATTTTGCCTATCTCTCACTGTAAGTTTTAATTTGCATTTCCTTGGTCTTTAGAGACATTGATCACTGTGTAACGATTACATAACTGTCTGTATTTCTCCAATTATGAATAGCTTATTCATATTTTTTAGTTTTTGAGATTTTTATTA